>NW_023493845.1:45787-111993 GCF_013265735.2 Oncorhynchus mykiss | reverse complement strand
TGAAAAGTGGTTATTTCTGTAGGTCAATTGCTGCAATTTGCTGAAAATTGTCCATAATAATGTCCCTAATCATCTAGTTTGAACAGTTATGTTTAAAACATTGTATCCGGAGTGCAACCAAACATGATTTAGACCTTGTTTATGGAAAAGTGGTTATTTCTGTAGTTCAATTGCTGCAATTTGCAGAAAATTGTCCATAATAATGTCCCTAATCATCTAGTTTGAACAGTTATGTTTAAAACATTGTATCCGGAGTGCAACCAAACATGATTTAGACCTTGTTTTAGGAAAAGTGGTTATTTCTGTAGGTCAATTGCTGCAATTTGCTGAAAATTGTCCATAATAATGTCCCTAATCATCTAGTTTGAACAATTATGTTTTAAACATTGTATCCTGAGTGGAACCAAACATGATTTAGACCTTGTTTTAGGAAAAGTGGTTATTTCTGTAGGTCAATTGCTGCAATTTGCTGAAAATTGTCCATAATAATGTCCCTAATCATCTAGTTTGAACAATTATGTTTTAAACATTGTATCCTGAGTGGAACCAAACATGATTTAGACCTTGTTTTAGGAAAAGTGGTTATTTCTGTAGTTCAATTGCTGCAATTTGCTGAAAATTGTCAATAATAATGTCCCTAATCATCTAGTTTGAACAGTTATGTTTCAAACATTGTATCCGGAGTGCAACCAAACATGATTTTAGACCTTGTTTATGGAAAAGTGGTTATTTCTGTAGGTCAATTGCTGCAATTTGCTGAAAATTGTCCATAATAATGTCCCTAATCATCTAGTTTGAACAATTATGTTTTAAACATTGTATCCTGAGTGGAACCAAACATGATTTAGACCTTGTTTATGGAAAAGTGGTTATTTCTGTAGTTCAATTGCTGCAATTTGCTGAAAATTGTCCATAATAATGTCCCTAATCATCTAGTTTGAACAATTATGTTTAAAACATTGTATCCGGAGTGCAACCAAACATGATTTTAGACCTTGTTTATGGAAAAGTGGTTATTTCTGTAGTTCAATTGCTGCAATTTGCTGAAAATTGTCCATAATAATGTCCCTAATCATCTAGTTTGAACAGTTATGTTTAAAACATTGTATCCGGAGTGCAACCAAACATGATTTAGACCTTGTTTATGGAAAAGTGGTTATTTCTGTAGTTCAATTGCTGCAATTTGCTGAAAATTGTCCATAATAATGTCCCTAATCATCTAGTTTGAACAGTTATGTTTAAAACATTGTATCCGTAGTGCAACCAAACATGATTTTAGACCTTGTTTATGGAAAAGTGGTTATTTCTGTAGTTCAATTGCTGCAATTTGCTGAAAATTGTCCATAATAATGTCCCTAATCATCTAGTTTGAACAGTTATGTTTAAAACATTGTATCCGGAGTGCAACCAAACATGATTTTAGACCTTGTTTATGGAAAAGTGGTTATTTCTGTAGGTCAATTGCTGCAATTTGCTGAAAATTGTCCATAATAATGTCCCTAATCATCTAGTTTGAACAGTTATGTTTAAAACATTGTATCCGGAGTGCAACCAAACATGATTTAGACCTTGTTTATGGAAAAGTGGTTATTTCTGTAGTTCAATTGCTGCAATTTGCTGAAAATTGTCCATAATAATGTCCCTAATCATCTAGTTTGAACAATTATGTTTTAAAACATTGTATCCTGAGTGGAACCAAACATGATTTAGACCTTGTTTATGGAAAAGTGGTTATTTCTGTAGTTCAATTGCTGCAATTTGCTGAAAATTGTCCATAATAATGTCCCTAATCATCTAGTTTGAACAGTTATGTTTAAAACATTGTATCCGGAGTGCAACCAAACATGATTTTAGACCTTGTTTATGGAAAAGTGGTTATTTCTGTAGTTCAATTGCTGCAATTTGCTGAAAATTGTCCATAATAATGTCCCTAATCATCTAGTTTGAACAGTTATGTTTAAAACATTGTATCCGTAGTGCAACCAAACATGATTTTAGACCTTGTTTATGCAAAAGTGGTTATTTCTGTAGTTCAATTGCTGCAATTTGCTGAAAATTGTCCATAATAATGTCCCTAATCATCTAGTTTGAACAGTTATGTTTAAAACATTGTATCCGGAGTGCAACCAAACATGATTTAGACCTTGTTTTAGGAAAAGTGGTTATTTCTGTAGTTCAATTGCTGCAATTTGCTGAAAATTGTCAATAATAATGTCCCTAATCATCTAGTTTGAACAGTTATGTTTCAAACATTGTATCCGGAGTGCAACCAAACATGATTTTAGACCTTGTTTATGGAAAAGTGGTTATTTTTGTAGTTCAATTGCTGCAATTTGCTGAAAATTGTCCATAATAATGTCCCTAATCATCTAGTTTGAACAGTTATGTTTAAAACATTGTATCCGGAGTGCAACCAAACATGATTTAGACCTTGTTTATGGAAAAGTGGTTATTTCTGTAGTTCAATTGCTGCAATTTGCAGAAAATTGTCCATAATAATGTCCCTAATCATCTAGTTTGAACAGTTATGTTTAAAACATTGTATCCGGAGTGCAACCAAACATGATTTAGACCTTGTTTTAGGAAAAGTGGTTATTTCTGTAGGTCAATTGCTGCAATTTGCTGAAAATTGTCCATAATAATGTCCCTAATCATCTAGTTTGAACAATTATGTTTTAAACATTGTATCCTGAGTGGAACCAAACATGATTTAGACCTTGTTTTAGGAAAAGTGGTTATTTCTGTAGGTCAATTGCTGCAATTTGCTGAAAATTGTCCATAATAATGTCCCTAATCATCTAGTTTGAACAATTATGTTTTAAACATTGTATCCTGAGTGGAACCAAACATGATTTAGACCTTGTTTTAGGAAAAGTGGTTATTTCTGTAGTTCAATTGCTGCAATTTGCTGAAAATTGTCAATAATAATGTCCCTAATCATCTAGTTTGAACAGTTATGTTTCAAACATTGTATCCGGAGTGCAACCAAACATGATTTTAGACCTTGTTTATGGAAAAGTGGTTATTTCTGTAGGTCAATTGCTGCAATTTGCTGAAAATTGTCCATAATAATGTCCCTAATCATCTAGTTTGAACAATTATGTTTTAAACATTGTATCCTGAGTGGAACCAAACATGATTTAGACCTTGTTTATGGAAAAGTGGTTATTTCTGTAGTTCAATTGCTGCAATTTGCTGAAAATTGTCCATAATAATGTCCCTAATCATCTAGTTTGAACAATTATGTTTAAAACATTGTATCCGGAGTGCAACCAAACATGATTTTAGACCTTGTTTATGGAAAAGTGGTTATTTCTGTAGTTCAATTGCTGCAATTTGCTGAAAATTGTCCATAATAATGTCCCTAATCATCTAGTTTGAACAGTTATGTTTAAAACATTGTATCCGGAGTGCAACCAAACATGATTTAGACCTTGTTTATGGAAAAGTGGTTATTTCTGTAGTTCAATTGCTGCAATTTGCTGAAAATTGTCCATAATAATGTCCCTAATCATCTAGTTTGAACAGTTATGTTTAAAACATTGTATCCGTAGTGCAACCAAACATGATTTTAGACCTTGTTTATGGAAAAGTGGTTATTTCTGTAGTTCAATTGCTGCAATTTGCTGAAAATTGTCCATAATAATGTCCCTAATCATCTAGTTTGAACAGTTATGTTTAAAACATTGTATCCGGAGTGCAACCAAACATGATTTTAGACCTTGTTTATGGAAAAGTGGTTATTTCTGTAGGTCAATTGCTGCAATTTGCTGAAAATTGTCCATAATAATGTCCCTAATCATCTAGTTTGAACAGTTATGTTTAAAACATTGTATCCGGAGTGCAACCAAACATGATTTAGACCTTGTTTATGGAAAAGTGGTTATTTCTGTAGTTCAATTGCTGCAATTTGCTGAAAATTGTCCATAATAATGTCCCTAATCATCTAGTTTGAACAATTATGTTTTAAACATTGTATCCTGAGTGGAACCAAACATGATTTAGACCTTGTTTATGGAAAAGTGGTTATTTCTGTAGTTCAATTGCTGCAATTTGCTGAAAATTGTCCATAATAATGTCCCTAATCATCTAGTTTGAACAGTTATGTTTAAAACATTGTATCCGGAGTGCAACCAAACATGATTTTAGACCTTGTTTATGGAAAAGTGGTTATTTCTGTAGTTCAATTGCTGCAATTTGCTGAAAATTGTCCATAATAATGTCCCTAATCATCTAGTTTGAACAGTTATGTTTAAAACATTGTATCCGTAGTGCAACCAAACATGATTTTAGACCTTGTTTATGCAAAAGTGGTTATTTCTGTAGTTCAATTGCTGCAATTTGCTGAAAATTGTCCATAATAATGTCCCTAATCATCTAGTTTGAACAGTTATGTTTAAAACATTGTATCCGGAGTGCAACCAAACATGATTTAGACCTTGTTTTAGGAAAAGTGGTTATTTCTGTAGTTCAATTGCTGCAATTTGCTGAAAATTGTCAATAATAATGTCCCTAATCATCTAGTTTGAACAGTTATGTTTCAAACATTGTATCCGGAGTGCAACCAAACATGATTTTAGACCTTGTTTATGGAAAAGTGGTTATTTTTGTAGTTCAATTGCTGCAATTTGCTGAAAATTGTCCATAATAATGTCCCTAATCATCTAGTTTGAACAGTTATGTTTAAAACATTGTATCCGGAGTGCAACCAAACATGATTTTAGACCTTGTTTATGGAAAAGTGGTTATTTCTGTAGGTCAATTGCTGCAATTTGCTGAAAATTGTCCATAATAATGTCCCTAATCATCTAGTTTGAACAATTATGTTTAAAACATTGTATCCGGAGTGCAACCAAACATGATTTAGACCTTGTTTATGGAAAAGTGGTTATTTCTGTAGTTCAATTGCTGCAATTTGCTGAAAATTGTCCATAACAATGTCCCTAATCATCTAGTTTGAACAGTTATGTTTAAAACATTGTATCCGGAGTATAACCAAACATGATTTAGACCTTGTTTATGGAAAAGTGGTTATTTCTGTAGTTCAATTGCTGCAATTTGCTGAAAATTGTCCATAATAATGTCCCTAATCATCTAGTTTGAACAGTTATGTTTAAAACATTGTATCCGGAGTGCAACCAAACATGATTTTAGACCTTGTTTATGCAAAAGTGGTTATTTCTGTAGTTCAATTGCTGCAATTTGCTGAAAATTGTCCATAATAATGTCCCTAATCATCTAGTTTGAACAGTTATGTTTAAAACATTGTATCCGGAGTGCAACCAAACATGATTTAGACCTTGTTTTAGGAAAAGTGGTTATTTCTGTAGTTCAATTGCTGCAATTTGCTGAAAATTGTCAATAATAATGTCCCTAATCATCTAGTTTGAACAGTTATGTTTCAAACATTGTATCCGGAGTGCAACCAAACATGATTTTAGACCTTGTTTATGGAAAAGTGGTTATTTTTGTAGTTCAATTGCTGCAATTTGCTGAAAATTGTCCATAATAATGTCCCTAATCATCTAGTTTGAACAGTTATGTTTAAAACATTGTATCCGGAGTGCAACCAAACATGATTTTAGACCTTGTTTATGGAAAAGTGGTTATTTCTGTAGGTCAATTGCTGCAATTTGCTGAAAATTGTCCATAATAATGTCCCTAATCATCTAGTTTGAACAATTATGTTTAAAACATTGTATCCGGAGTGCAACCAAACATGATTTAGACCTTGTTTATGGAAAAGTGGTTATTTCTGTAGTTCAATTGCTGCAATTTGCTGAAAATTGTCCATAATAATGTCCCTAATCATCTAGTTTGAACAGTTATGTTTAAAACATTGTATCCGGAGTATAACCAAACATGATTTAGACCTTGTTTATGGAAAAGTGGTTATTTCTGTAGTTCAATTGCTGCAATTTGCTGAAAATTGTCCATAATAATGTCCCTAATCATCTAGTTTGAACAGTTATGTTTAAAACATTGTATCCGGAGTGCAACCAAACATGATTTAGACCTTGTTTATGGAAAAGTGGTTATTTCTGTAGTTCAATTGCTGCAATTTGCTGAAAATTGTCCATAATAATGTCCCTAATCATCTAGTTTGAACAGTTATGTTTAAAACATTGTATCCGGAGTGCAACCAAACATGATTTAGACCTTGTTTTAGGAAAAGTGGTTATTTCTGTAGGTCAATTGCTGCAATTTGCTGAAAATTGTCCATAATAATGTCCCTAATCATCTAGTTTGAACAGTTATGTTTAAAACATTGTATCCGGAGTGCAACCAAACATGATTTTAGACCTTGTTTATGGAAAAGTGGTTATTTCTGTAGTTCAATTGCTGCAATTTGCTAAAAATTGTCCATAATAATGTCCCTAATCATCTAGTTTGAACAGTTATGTTTAAAACATTGTATCCGGAGTGCAACCAAACATGATTTTAGACCTTGTTTATGGAAAAGTGGTTATTTCTGTAGTTCAATTGCTGCAATTTGCTGAAAATTGTCCATAATAATGTCCCTAATCATCTAGTTTGAACAGTTATGTTTAAAACATTGTATCCGGAGTGCAACCAAACATGATTTTAGACCTTGTTTATGGAAAAGTGGTTATTTCTGTAGTTCAATTGCTGCAATTTGCTGAAAATTGTCCATAATAATGTCCCTAATCATCTAGTTTGAACAGTTATGTTTAAAACATTGTATCCGGAGTGCAACCAAACATGATTTAGACCTTGTTTTAGGAAAAGTGGTTATTTCTGTAGTTCAATTGCTGCAATTTGCTGAAAATTGTCAATAATAATGTCCCTAATCATCTAGTTTGAACAGTTATGTTTCAAACATTGTATCCGGAGTGCAACCAAACATGATTTTAGACCTTGTTTATGGAAAAGTGGTTATTTTTGTAGTTCAATTGCTGCAATTTGCTGAAAATTGTCCATAATAATGTCCCTAATCATCTAGTTTGAACAGTTATGTTTAAAACATTGTATCCAGAGTGCAACCAAACATGATTTTAGACCTTGTTTATGGAAAAGTGGTTATTTCTGTAGGTCAATTGCTGCAATTTGCTGAAAATTGTCCATAATAATGTCCCTAATCATCTAGTTTGAACAATTATGTTTAAAACATTGTATCCGGAGTGCAACCAAACATGATTTAGACCTTGTTTATGGAAAAGTGGTTATTTCTGTAGTTCAATTGCTGCAATTTGCTGAAAATTGTCCATAATAATGTCCCTAATCATCTAGTTTGAACAGTTATGTTTAAAACATTGTATCCGGAGTATAACCAAACATGATTTAGACCTTGTTTATGGAAAAGTGGTTATTTCTGTAGTTCAATTGCTGCAATTTGCTGAAAATTGTCCATAATAATGTCGCTAATCATCTAGTTTGAACAGTTATGTTTAAAACATTGTATCCGGAGTGCAACCAAACATGATTTAGACCTTGTTTATGGAAAAGTGGTTATTTCTGTAGTTCAATTGCTGCAATTTGCTGAAAATTGTCCATAATAATGTCCCTAATCATCTAGTTTGAACAGTTATGTTTAAAACATTGTATCCGGAGTGCAACCAAACATGATTTAGACCTTGTTTTAGGAAAAGTGGTTATTTCTGTAGGTCAATTGCTGCAATTTGCTGAAAATTGTCCATAATAATGTCCCTAATCATCTAGTTTGAACAGTTATGTTTAAAACATTGTATCCGGAGTGCAACCAAACATGATTTTAGACCTTGTTTATGGAAAAGTGGTTATTTCTGTAGTTCAATTGCTGCAATTTGCTGAAAATTGTCCATAATAATGTCCCTAATCATCTAGTTTGAACAGTTATGTTTAAAACATTTTATCCGGAGTGCAACCAAACATGATTTAAACCTTGTTTATGGAAAAGTGGTTATTTCTGTAGTTCAATTGCTGCAATTTTCTGAAAATTGTCCATAATAATGTCCCTAATCATCTAGTTTGAACAGTTATGTTTAAAACATTGTATCCGGAGTGCAACCAAACATGATTTAGACCTTGTTTTAGGAAAAGTGGTTATTTCTGTAGTTCAATTGCTGCAATTTGCTGAAAATTGTCCATAATAATGTCCCTAATCATCTAGTTTGAACAGTTATGTTTCAAACATTGTATCCGGAGTGCAACCAAACATGATTTTAGACCTTGTTTATGGAAAAGTGGTTATTTCTGTAGGTCAATTGCTGCAATTTGCTGAAAATTGTCCATAATAATGTCCCTAATCATCTAGTTTGAACAATTATGTTTAAAACATTGTATCCGGAGTGCAACCAAACATGATTTAGACCTTGTTTATGGAAAAGTGGTTATTTCTGTAGTTCAATTGCTGCAATTTGCTGAAAATTGTCCATAATAATGTCCCTAATCATCTAGTTTGAACAGTTATGTTTAAAACATTGTATCCGGAGTATAACCAAACATGATTTAGACCTTGTTTATGGAAAAGTGGTTATTTCTGTAGTTCAATTGCTGCAATTTGCTGAAAATTGTCCATAATAATGTCGCTAATCATCTAGTTTGAACAGTTATGTTTAAAACATTGTATCCGGAGTGCAACCAAACATGATTTAGACCTTGTTTATGGAAAAGTGGTTATTTCTGTAGTTCAATTGCTGCAATTTGCTGAAAATTGTCCATAATAATGTCCCTAATCATCTAGTTTGAACAGTTATGTTTAAAACATTGTATCCGGAGTGCAACCAAACATGATTTAGACCTTGTTTTAGGAAAAGTGGTTATTTCTGTAGGTCAATTGCTGCAATTTGCTGAAAATTGTCCATAATAATGTCCCTAATCATCTAGTTTGAACAGTTATGTTTAAAACATTGTATCCGGAGTGCAACCAAACATGATTTTAGACCTTGTTTATGGAAAAGTGGTTATTTCTGTAGTTCAATTGCTGCAATTTGCTGAAAATTGTCCATAATAATGTCCCTAATCATCTAGTTTGAACAGTTATGTTTAAAACATTTTATCCGGAGTGCAACCAAACATGATTTAAACCTTGTTTATGGAAAAGTGGTTATTTCTGTAGTTCAATTGCTGCAATTTTCTGAAAATTGTCCATAATAATGTCCCTAATCATCTAGTTTGAACAGTTATGTTTAAAACATTGTATCCGGAGTGCAACCAAACATGATTTAGACCTTGTTTTAGGAAAAGTGGTTATTTCTGTAGTTCAATTGCTGCAATTTGCTGAAAATTGTCCATAATAATGTCCCTAATCATCTAGTTTGAACAGTTATGTTTCAAACATTGTATCCGGAGTGCAACCAAACATGATTTTAGACCTTGTTTATGGAAAAGTGGTTATTTCTGTAGGTCAATTGCTGCAATTTGCTGAAAATTGTCCATAATAATGTCCCTAATCATCTAGTTTGAACAATTATGTTTAAAACATTGTATCCGGAGTGCAACCAAACATGATTTAGACCTTGTTTATGGAAAAGTGGTTATTTCTGTAGTTCAATTGCTGCAATTTGCTGAAAATTGTCCATAATAATGTCCCTAATCATCTAGTTTGAACAGTTATGTTTAAAACATTGTATCCGGAGTATAACCAAACATGATTTAGACCTTGTTTATGGAAAAGTGGTTATTTCTGTAGTTCAATTGCTGCAATTTGCTGAAAATTGTCCATAATAATGTCCCTAATCATCTAGTTTGAACAGTTATGTTTAAAACATTGTATCCGGAGTGCAACCAAACATGATTTAGACCTTGTTTATGGAAAAGTGGTTATTTCTGTAGTTCAATTGCTGCAATTTGCTGAAAATTGTCCATAATAATGTCCCTAATCATCTAGTTTGAACAGTTATGTTTAAAACATTGTATCCGGAGTGCAACCAAACATGATTTAGACCTTGTTTTAGGAAAAGTGGTTATTTCTGTAGGTCAATTGCTGCAATTTGCTGAAAATTGTCCATAATAATGTCCCTAATCATCTAGTTTGAACAGTTATGTTTAAAACATTGTATCCGGAGTGCAACCAAACATGATTTAGACCTTGTTTATGGAAAAGTGGTTATTTCTGTAGTTCAATTGCTGCAATTTGCTGAAAATTGTCCATAATAATGTCCCTAATCATCTAGTTTGAACAGTTATGTTTAAAACATTGTATCCGTAGTGCAACCAAACATGATTTTAGACCTTGTTTATGGAAAAGTGGTTATTTCTGTAGTTCAATTGCTGCAATTTGCTGAAAATTGTCCATAATAATGTCCCTAATCATCTAGTTTGAACAGTTATGTTTAAAACATTGTATCCGGAGTGCAACCAAACATGATTTTAGACCTTGTTTATGGAAAAGTGGTTATTTCTGTAGGTCAATTGCTGCAATTTGCTGAAAATTGTCCATAATAATGTCCCTAATCATCTAGTTTGAACAGTTATGTTTAAAACATTGTATCCGGAGTGCAACCAAACATGATTTTAGACCTTGTTTATGGAAAAGTGGTTATTTCTGTAGTTCAATTGCTGCAAATTGTCCATAATAATGTCCCTAATCATCTAGTTTGAACAGTTATGTTTAAAACATTGTATCCGGAGTGCAACCAAACATGATTTTAGACCTTGTTTATGGAAAAGTGGTTATTTCTGTAGTTCAATTGCTGCAATTTGCTGAAAATTGTCCATAATAATGTCCCTAATCATCTAGTTTGAACAGTTATTTAAAACATTGTATCCGGAGTGCAACCAAACATGATTTAGACCTTGTTTATGGAAAAGTGGTTATTTCTGTAATTCAATTGCTGCAATTTGCTGCAAATTGTCCATAATAATGTCCCTAATCATCTAGTTTGAACAGTTATGTTTAAAACATTGTATCCGGAGTGCAACCAAACATGATTTAGACCTTGTTTATGGAAAAGTGGTTATTTCTGTAGGTCAATTGCTGCAATTTGCTGAAAATTGTCCATAATAATGTCCCTAATCATCTAGTTTGAACAGTTATGTTTAAAACATTGTATCCGGAGTGCAACCAAACATGATTTTAGACCTTGTTTATGGAAAAGTGGTTATTTCTGTAGTTCAATTGCTGCAATTTGCTGAAAATTGTCCATAATAATGTCCCTAATCATCTAGTTTGAACAGTTATGTTTAAAACATTGTATCCGGAGTGCAACCAAACATGATTTTAGACCTTGTTTATGGAAAAGTGGTTATTTCTGTAGGTCAATTGCTGCAATTTGGTGAAAATTGTCCATAATAATGTCCCTAATCATCTAGTTTGAACAGTTATGTTTAAAACATTGTATCCGGAGTGCAACCAAACATGATTTAGACCTTGTTTATGGAAAAGTGGTTATTTCTGTAGTTCAATTGCTGCAATTTGCTGAAAATTGTCAATAATAATGTCCCTAATCATCTAGTTTGAACAGTTATGTTTAAAACATTGTATCCGGAATGCAACCAAACATGATTTTAGACCTTGTTTATGGAAAAGTGGTTATTTCTGTAGTTCAATTGCTGCAATTTGCTGAAAATTGTCCATAATAATGTCCCTAATCATCTAGTTTGAACAGTTATGTTTAAAACATTGTATCCGGAGTGCAACCAAACATGATTTTAGACCTTGTTTATGCAAAAGTGGTTATTTCTGTAGTTCAATTGCTGCAATTTGCTGAAAATTGTCCATAATAATGTCCCTAATCATCTAGTTTGAACAGTTATGTTTAAAACATTGTATCCGGAGTGCAACCAAACATGATTTAGACCTTGTTTATGGAAAAGTGGTTATTTCTGTAGTTCAATTGCTGCAATTTGCTGAAAATTGTCCATAATAATGTCCCTAATCATCTAGTTTGAACAGTTATGTTTAAAACATTTTATCCGGAGTGCAACCAAACATGATTTTAGACCTTGTTTATGCAAAAGTGGTTATTTCTGTAGTTCAATTGCTGCAATTTGCTGAAAATTGTCCATAATAATGTCCCTAATCATCTAGTTTGAACAGTTATGTTTCAAACATTGTATCCGGAGTGCAACCAAACATGATTTAGACCTTGTTTTAGGAAAAGTGGTTAAATCTGGAGTTCAATTGCTGCAATTTGCTGAAAATTGTCCATAATAATGTCCCTAATCATCTAGTTTGAACAGTTATGTTTAAAACATTGTATCCGGAGTGCAACCAAACATGATTTAGACCTTGTTTATGGAAAAGTGGTTATTTCTGTAGGTCAATTGCTGCAATTTGCTGAAAATTGTCCATAATAATGTCCCTAATCATCTAGTTTGAACAGTTATGTTTAAAACATTGTATCCGGAGTGCAACCAAACATGATTTTAGACCTTGTTTATGGAAAAGTGGTTATTTCTGTAGTTCAATTGCTGCAATTTGCTGAAAATTGTCCATAATAATGTCCCTAATCCTCTAGTTTGAACAGTTATGTTTAAAACATTGTATCCGGAGTGCAACCAAACATGATTTAGACCTTGTTTATGGAAAAGTGGTTATTTCTGTAGTTCAATTGCTGCAATTTGCTGAAAATTGTCCATAATAATGTCCCTAATCATCTAGTTTGAACAGTTATGTTTAAAACATTGTATCCGGAGTGCAACCAAACATGATTTTAGACCTTGTTTATGCAAAAGTGGTTATTTCTGTAGTTCAATTGCTGCAATTTGCTGAAAATTGTCCATAATAATGTCCCTAATCATCTAGTTTGAACAGTTATGTTTAAAACATTGTATCCGGAGTGCAACCAAACATGATTTAGACCTTGTTTATGGAAAAGTGGTTATTTCTGTAGTTCAATTGCTGCAATTTGCTGAAAATTGTCCATAATAATGTCCCTAATCATCTAGTTTGAACAGTTATGTTTAAAACATTGTATCCGGAGTGCAACCAAACATGATTTTAGACCTTGTTTATGCAAAAGTGGTTATTTCTGTAGTTCAATTGCTGCAATTTGCTGAAAATTGTCCATAATAATGTCCCTAATCATCTAGTTTGAACAGTTATGTTTAAAACATTGTATCCGGAGTGCAACCAAACATGATTTAGACCTTGTTTATGGAAAAGTGGTTATTTCTGTAGTTCAATTGCTGCAATTTGCTGAAAATTGTCCATAATAATGTCCCTAATCATCTAGTTTGAACAGTTATGTTTCAAACATTGTATCCGGAGTGCAACCAAACATGATTTAGACCTTGTTTTAGGAAAAGTGGTTAAATCTGGAGTTCAATTGCTGCAATTTGCTGAAAATTGTCCATAATAATGTCCCTAATCATCTAGTTTGAACAGTTATGTTTAAAACATTGTATCCGGAGTGCAACCAAACATGATTTAGACCTTGTTTATGGAAAAGTGGTTATTTCTGTAGGTCAATTGCTGCAATTTGCTGAAAATTGTCCATAATAATGTCCCTAATCATCTAGTTTGAACAGTTATGTTTAAAACATTGTATCCGGAGTGCAACCAAACATGATTTAGACCTTGTTTATGGAAAAGTGGTTATTTCTGTAGTTCAATTGCTGCAATTTGCTGAAAATTGTCCATAATAATGTCCCTAATCCTCTAGTTTGAACAGTTATGTTTAAAACATTGTATCCGGAGTGCAACCAAACATGATTTAGACCTTGTTTATGGAAAAGTGGTTATTTCTGTAGTTCAATTGCTGCAATTTGCTGAAAATTGTCCATAATAATGTCCCTAATCATCTAGTTTGAACAGTTATGTTTAAAACATTGTATCCGGAGTGCAACCAAACATGATTTTAGACCTTGTTTATGCAAAAGTGGTTATTTCTGTAGTTCAATTGCTGCAATTTGCTGAAAATTGTCCATAATAATGTCCCTAATCATCTAGTTTGAACAGTTATGTTTAAAACATTGTATCCGGAGTGCAACCAAACATGATTTTAGACCTTGTTTATGGAAAAGTGGTTATTTCTGTAGTTCAATTGCTGCAATTTGCTGAAAATTGTCCATAATAATGTCCCTAATCATCTAGTTTGAACAGTTATGTTTAAAACATTGTATCCGGAGTGCAACCAAACATGATTTAGACCTTGTTTATGGAAAAGTGGTTATTTCTGTAGTTCAATTGCTGCAATTTGCTGAAAATTGTCCATAATAATGTCCCTAATCATCTAGTTTGAACAGTTATGTTTAAAACATTGTATCCGGAGTGCAACCAAACATGATTTAGAACTTGTTTATGGAAAAGTGGTTATTTCTGTAGTTCAATTGCTGCAATTTGCTGAAAATTGTCCATAATAATGTCCCTAATCATCTAGTTTGAACAGTTATGTTTAAAACATTGTATCCGGAGTACAACCAAACATGATTTTAGACCTTGTTTATGCAAAAGTGGTTATTTCTGTAGTTCAATTGCTGCAATTTGCTGAAAATTGTCCATAATAATGTCCCTAATCATCTAGTTTGAACAGTTATGTTTAAAACATTGTATCCGGAGTGCAACCAAACATGATTTAGACCTTGTTTTAGGAAAAGTGGTTATTTCTGTAGTTCAATTGCTGCAATTTGCTGAAAATTGTCAATAATAATGTCCCTAATCATCTAGTTTGAACAGTTATGTTTCAAACATTGTATCCGGAGTGCAACCAAACATGATTTTAGACCTTGTTTGTGGAAAAGTGGTTATTTTTGTAGTTCAATTGCTGCAATTTGCTGAAAATTGTCCATAATAATGTCCCTAATCATCTAGTTTGAACAGTTATGTTTAAAACATTGTATCCGGAGTGCAACCAAACATGATTTAGACCTTGTTTATGGAAAAGTGATTATTTCTGTAGTTCAATTGCTGCAATTTGCTGAAAATTGTCCATAATAATGTCCCTAATCATCTAGTTTGAACAGTTATGTTTAAAACATTGTATCCGGAGTGCAACCAAACATGATTTTAGACCTTGTTTATGGAAAAGTGGTTATTTCTGTAGTTCAATTGCTGCAATTTGCTGAAAATTGTCCATAATAATGTCCCTAATCATCTAGTTTGAACAGTTATGTTTAAAACATTGTATCCGGAGTACAACCAAACATGATTTAGACCTTGTTTATGGAAAAGTGGTTATTTCTGTAGTTCAATTGCTGCAATTTGCTGAAAATTGTCCATAATAATGTCCCTAATCATCTAGTTTGAACAGTTATGTTTAAAACATTGTATCCGGAGTATAACCAAACATGATTTAGACCTTGTTTATGGAAAAGTGGTTATTTCTGTAGTTCAATTGCTGTAATTTGCTGAAAATTGTCCATAATAATGTCCCTAATCATCTAGTTTGAACAGTTATGTTTAAAACATTGTATCCGGAGTGCAACCAAACATGATTTTAGACCTTGTTTATGGAAAAGTGGTTATTTCTGTAGTTCAATTGCTGCAATTTGCTGAAAATTGTCCATAATAATGTCCCTAATCATCTAGTTTGAACAGTTATGTTTAAAACATTGTATCCGGAGTACAACCAAACATGATTTTAGACCTTGTTTATGCAAAAGTGGTTATTTCTGTAGTTCAATTGCTGCAATTTGCTGAAAATTGTCCATAATAATTTCCCTAATCATCTAGTTTGAACAGTTATGTTTAAAACATTGTATCCGGAGTGCAACCAAACATGATTTAGACCTTGTTTTAGGAAAAGTGGTTATTTCTGTAGTTCAATTGCTGCAATTTGCTGAAAATTGTCAATAATAATGTCCCTAATCATCTAGTTTGAACAGTTATGTTTCAAACATTGTATCCGGAGTGCAACCAAACATGATTTTAGACCTTGTTTATGGAAAAGTGGTTATTTTTGTAGTTCAATTGCTGCAATTTGCTGAAAATTGTCCATAATAATGTCCCTAATCATCTAGTTTGAACAGTTATGTTTAAAACATTGTATCCGGAGTGCAACCAAACATGATTTTAGACCTTGTTTATGGAAAAGTGGTTATTTCTGTAGGTCAATTGCTGCAATTTGCTGAAAATTGTCCATAATAATGTCCCTAATCATCTAGTTTGAACAATTATGTTTAAAACATTGTATCCGGAGTGCAACCAAACATGATTTAGACCTTGTTTATGGAAAAGTGGTTATTTCTGTAGTTCAATTGCTGCAATTTGCTGAAAATTGTCCATAATAATGTCCCTAATCATCTAGTTTGAACAGTTATGTTTAAAACATTGTATCCGGAGTGCAACCAAACATGATTTTAGACCTTGTTTATGGAAAAGTGGTTATTTCTGTAGTTCAATTGCTGCAATTTGCTGAAAATTTTCCATAATAATGTCCCTAATCCTCTAGTTTGAACAGTTATGTTTAAAACATTGTATCCGGAGTGCAACCAAACATGATTTAGACCTTGTTTATGGAAAAGTGGTTATTTCTGTAGTTCAATTGCTGCAATTTGCTGAAAATTGTCCATAATAATGTCCCTAATCATCTAGTTTGAACAGTTATGTTTAAAACATTGTATCCGGAGTGCAACCAAACATGATTTTAGACCTTGTTTATGCAAAAGTGGTTATTTCTGTAGTTCAATTGCTGCAATTTGCTGAAAATTGTCCATAATAATGTCCCTAATCATCTAGTTTGAACAGTTATGTTTAAAACATTGTATCCGGAGTGCAACCAAACATGATTTAGACCTTGTTTATGGAAAAGTGGTTATTTCTGTAGTTCAATTGCTGCAATTTGCTGAAAATTGTCCATAATAATGTCCCTAATCATCTAGTTTGAACAGTTATGTTTAAAACATTTTATCCGGAGTGCAACCAAACATGATTTTAGACCTTGTTTATGCAAAAGTGGTTATTTCTGTAGTTCAATTGCTGCAATTTGCTGAAAATTGTCCATAATAATGTCCCTAATCGTCTAGTTTGAACAGTTATGTTTCAAACATTGTATCCGGAGTGCAACCAAACATGATTTAGACCTTGTTTTAGGAAAAGTGGTTAAATCTGGAGTTCAATTGCTGCAATTTGCTGAAAATTGTCCATAATAATGTCCCTAATCATCTAGTTTGAACAGTTATGTTTAAAACATTGTATCCGGAGTGCAACCAAACATGATTTAGACCTTGTTTATGGAAAAGTGGTTATTTCTGTAGGTCAATTGCTGCAATTTGCTGAAAATTGTCCATAATAATGTCCCTAATCATCTAGTTTGAACAGTTATGTTTAAAACATTGTATCCGGAGTGCAACCAAACATGATTTTAGACCTTGTTTATGGAAAAGTGGTTATTTCTGTAGTTCAATTGCTGCAATTTGCTGAAAATTGTCCATAATAATGTCCCTAATCCTCTAGTTTGAACAGTTATGTTTAAAACATTGTATCCGGAGTGCAACCAAACATGATTTAGACCTTGTTTATGGAAAAGTGGTTATTTCTGTAGTTCAATTGCTGCAATTTGCTGAAAATTGTCCATAATAATGTCCCTAATCATCTAGTTTGAACAGTTATGTTTAAAACATTGTATCCGGAGTGCAACCAAACATGATTTTAGACCTTGTTTATGCAAAAGTGGTTATTTCTGTAGTTCAATTGCTGCAATTTGCTGAAAATTGTCCATAATAATGTCCCTAATCATCTAGTTTGAACAGTTATGTTTAAAACATTGTATCCGGAGTGCAACCAAACATGATTTAGACCTTGTTTATGGAAAAGTGGTTATTTCTGTAGTTCAATTGCTGCAATTTGCTGAAAATTGTCCATAATAATGTCCCTAATCATCTAGTTTGAACAGTTATGTTTAAAACATTGTATCCGGAGTGCAACCAAACATGATTTTAGACCTTGTTTATGCAAAAGTGGTTATTTCTGTAGTTCAATTGCTGCAATTTGCTGAAAATTGTCCATAATAATGTCCCTAATCATCTAGTTTGAACAGTTATGTTTAAAACATTGTATCCGGAGTGCAACCAAACATGATTTAGACCTTGTTTATGGAAAAGTGGTTATTTCTGTAGTTCAATTGCTGCAATTTGCTGAAAATTGTCCATAATAATGTCCCTAATCATCTAGTTTGAACAGTTATGTTTAAAACATTTTATCCGGAGTGCAACCAAACATGATTTTAGACCTTGTTTATGCAAAAGTGGTTATTTCTGTAGTTCAATTGCTGCAATTTGCTGAAAATTGTCCATAATAATGTCCCTAATCATCTAGTTTGAACAGTTATGTTTCAAACATTGTATCCGGAGTGCAACCAAACATGATTTAGACCTTGTTTTAGGAAAAGTGGTTAAATCTGGAGTTCAATTGCTGCAATTTGCTGAAAATTGTCCATAATAATGTCCCTAATCATCTAGTTTGAACAGTTATGTTTAAAACATTGTATCCGGAGTGCAACCAAACATGATTTAGACCTTGTTTATGGAAAAGTGGTTATTTCTGTAGGTCAATTGCTGCAATTTGCTGAAAATTGTCCATAATAATGTCCCTAATCATCTAGTTTGAACAGTTATGTTTAAAACATTGTATCCGGAGTGCAACCAAACATGATTTTAGACCTTGTTTATGGAAAAGTGGTTATTTCTGTAGTTCAATTGCTGCAATTTGCTGAAAATTGTCCATAATAATGTACCTAATCATCTAGTTTGAACAGTTATGTTTAAAACATTGTATCCGGAGTGCAACCAAACATGATTTTAGACCTTGTTTATGGAAAAGTGGTTATTTCTGTAGTTCAATTGCTGCAAATTGTCCATAATAATGTCCCTAATCATCTAGTTTGAACAGTTATGTTTAAAACATTGTATCCGGAGTGCAACCAAACATGATTTTAGACCCTGTTTATGGAAAAGTGGTTATTTCTGTAGTTCAATTGCTGCAAATTGTCCATAATAATGTCCCTAATCATCTAGTTTGAACAGTTATGTTTAAAACATTGTATCCGGAGTGCAACCAAACATGATTTTAGACCCTGTTTATGGAAAAGAGGTTATTTCTGTAGTTCAATTGCTGCAATTTGCTGAAAATTGTCCATAATAATGTACCTAATCATCTAGTTTGAACAGTTATGTTTAAAACATTGTATCCGGAGTGCAACCAAACATGATTTAGACCTTGTTTATGGAAAAGTGGTTATTTCTGTAGTTCAATTGCTGCAATTTGCTGAAAATTGTCCATAATAATGTCCCTAATCATCTAGTTTGAACAGTTATGTTTAAAACATTGTATCCGGAGTGCAACCAAACATGATTTTAGACCTTGTTTATGGAAAAGTGGTTATTTCTGTAGTTCAATTGCTGCAAATTGTCCATAATAATGTCCCTAATCATCTAGTTTGAACAGTTATGTTTAAAACATTGTATCCGGAGTGCAACCAAACATGATTTTAGACCCTGTTTATGGAAAAGTGGTTATTTCTGTAGTTCAATTGCTGCAATTTGCTGAAAATTGTCCATAATAATGTACCTAATCATCTAGTTTGAACAGTTATGTTTAAAACATTGTATCCGGAGTGCAACCAAACATGATTTAGACCTTGTTTATGGAAAAGTGGTTATTTCTGTAGTTCAATTGCTGCAATTTGCTGAAAATTGTCCAGATTAATGTCCCTAATCATCTAGTTTGAACAGTTATTTAAAACATTGTATCCGAAGTGCAACCAAACATGATTTAGACCTTGTTTATGGAAAAGTGGTTATTTCTGTAGTTCAATTGCTGCAATTTGCTGAAAATTGTCCATAATAATGTCCCTAA
The DNA here is from genome assembly GCF_013265735.2 of Oncorhynchus mykiss. Lineage (NCBI taxonomy): Eukaryota > Metazoa > Chordata > Actinopteri > Salmoniformes > Salmonidae > Oncorhynchus > Oncorhynchus mykiss. Next base: position 92,315 of record NW_023493845.1, on the reverse strand, counting down.
TCATCTAGTTTGAACAGTTATGTTTAAAACATTGTATCCGGAGTGCAACCAAACATGATTTTAGACCTTGTTTATGGAAAAGTGGTTATTTCTGTAGGTCAATTGCTGCAATTTGCTGAAAATTGTCCATAATAATGTCCCTAGTCATCTAGTTTGAACAGTTATGTTTAAAACATTGTATCCGGAGTGCAACCAAACATGATTTAGACCTTGTTTATGGAAAAGTGGTTATTTCTGTAGTTCAATTGCTGCAATTTGCTGAAAATTGTCCATAATAATGTCCCTAATCATCTAGTTTGAACAGTTATGTTTAAAACATTGTATCCGGAGTGCAACCAAACATGATTTTAGACCTTGTTTATGGAAAATTGGTTATTTCTGTAGTTCAATTGCTGCAATTTGCTGAAAATTGTCCATAATAATGTCCCTAATCATCTAGTTTGAACAGTTATGTTTAAAACATTGTATCCGGAGTGCAACCAAACATGATTTTAGACCTTGTTTATGGAAAAGTGGTTATTTCTGTAGGTCAATTGCTGCAATTTGCTGAAAATTGTCCATAATAATGTCCCTAGTCATCTAGTTTGAACAGTTATGTTTAAAACATTGTATCCGGAGTGCAACCAAACATGATTTTAGACCCTGTTTATGGAAAAGTGGTTATTTCTGTAGTTCAATTGCTGCAATTTGCTGAAAATTGTCCATAATAATGTACCTAATCATCTAGTTTGAACAGTTATGTTTAAAACATTGTATCCGGAGTGCAACCAAACATGATTTTAGACCTTGTTTATGGAAAAGTGGTTATTTCTGTAGTTCAATTGCTGCAATTTGCTGAAAATTGTCCATAATAATGTCCCTAATCATCTAGTTTGAACAGTTATGTTTAAAACATTGTATCCGGAGTGCAACCAAACATGATTTTAGACCCTGTTTATGGAAAAGAGGTTATTTCTGTAGTTCAATTGCTGCAATTTGCTGAAAATTGTCCATAATAATGTACCTAATCATCTAGTTTGAACAGTTATGTTTAAAACATTGTATCCGGAGTGCAACCAAACATGATTTAGACCTTGTTTATGGAAAAGTGGTTATTTCTGTAGTTCAATTGCTGCAATTTGCTGAAAATTGTCCATAATAATGTCCCTAATCATCTAGTTTGAACAGTTATGTTTAAAACATTGTATCCGGAGTGCAACCAAACATGATTTTAGACCTTGTTTATGGAAAAGTGGTTATTTCTGTAGTTCAATTGCTGCAAATTGTCCATAATAATGTCCCTAATCATCTAGTTTGAACAGTTATGTTTAAAACATTGTATCCGGAGTGCAACCAAACATGATTTTAGACCTTGTTTATGGAAAAGTGGTTATTTCTGTAGTTCAATTGCTGAAAATTGTCCATAATAATGTCCCTAATCATCTAGTTTGAACAGTTATTTAAAACATTGTATCCGGAGTGCAACCAAACATGATTTTAGACCTTGTTTATGGAAAAGTGGTTATTTCTGTAGGTCAATTGCTGCAATTTGCTGAAAATTGTCCATAATAATGTCCCTAATCATCTAGTTTGAACAGTTATGTTTAAAACATTGTATCCGGAGTGCAACCAAACATGATTTTAGACCTTGTTTATGGAAAAGTGGTTATTTCTGTAGTTCAATTGCTGCAATTTGCTGAAAAGTGTCCATAATAATGTCCCTAATCATCTAGTTTGAACAGTTATGTTTAAAACATTGTATCCGGAGTGCAACCAAACATGATTTTAGACCTTGTTTATGGAAAAGTGGTTATTTCTGTAGTTCAATTGCTGCAAATTGTCCATAATAATGTCCCTAATCATCTAGTTTGAACAGTTATGTTTAAAACATTGTATCCGGAGTGCAACCAAACATGATTTTAGACCTTGTTTAAGGAAAAGTGGTTATTTCTGTAGGTCAATTGCTGCAATTTGCTGAAAATTGTCCATAATAATGTCCCTAATCATCTAGTTTGAACAGTTATGTTTAAAACATTGTATCCGGAGTGCAACCAAACATGATTTTAGACCTTGTTTATGGAAAAGTGGTTATTTCTGTAGTTCAATTGCTGCAATTTGCTGAAAATTGTCCATAATAATGTCCCTAATCATCTAGTTTGAACAGTTATGTTTAAAACATTGTATCCGGAGTGCAACCAAACATGATTTTAGACCTTGTTTATGGAAAAGTGGTTATTTCTGTAGGTCAATTGCTGCAATTTGCTGAAAAGTGTCCATAATAATGTCCCTAATCATCTAGTTTGAACAGTTATGTTTAAAACATTGTATCCGGAGTGCAACCAAACATGATTTTAGACCTTGTTTATGGAAAAGTGGTTATTTCTGTAGTTCAATTGCTGCAAATTGTCCATAATAATGTCCCTAATCATCTAGTTTGAACAGTTATGTTTAAAACATTGTATCCGGAGTGCAACCAAACATGATTTTATACCTTGTTTATGGAAAAGTGGTTATTTCTGTAGTTCAATTGCTGCAATTTGCTGAAAATTGTCCATAATAATGTACCTAATCATCTAGTTTGAACAGTTATGTTTAAAACATTGTATCCGGAGTGCAACCAAACATGATTTAGACCTTGTTTTTGGAAAAGTGGTTATTTCTGTAGTTCAATTGCTGCAATTTGCTGAAAATTGTCCATAATAATGTCCCTAATCATCTAGTTTGAACAGTTATGTTTAAAACATTGTATCCGGAGTGCAACCAAACATGATTTAGACCTTGTTTATGGAAAAGTGGTTATTTCTGTAGTTCAATTGCTGCAATTTGCTGAAAATTGTCCATAATAATGTCCCTAATCATCTAGTTTGAACAGTTATGTTTAAAACATTGTATCCGGAGTGCAACCAAACATGATTTTAGACCTTGTTTATGGAAAAGTGGTTATTTCTGTAGTTCAATTGCTGCAAATTGTCCATAATAATGTCCCTAATCATCTAGTTTGAACAGTTATGTTTAAAACATTGTATCCGGAGTGCAACCAAACATGATTTTAGACCTTGTTTATGGAAAAGTGGTTATTTCTGTAGTTCAATTGCTGCAAATTGTCCATAATAATGTCCCTAATCATCTAGTTTGAACAGTTATGTTTAAAACATTGTATCCGGAGTGCAACCAAACATGATTTTAGACCTTGTTTATGGAAAAGTGGTTATTTCTGTAGTTCAATTGCTGCAATTTGCTGAAAATTGTCCATAATAATGTCCCTAATCATCTAGTTTGAACAGTTATTTAAAACATTGTATCCGGAGTGCAACCAAACATGATTTAGACCTTGTTTATGGAAAAGTGGTTATTTCTGTAATTCAATTGCTGCAATTTGCTGCAAATTGTCCATAATAATGTCCCTAATCATCTAGTTTGAACAGTTATTTAAAACATTGTATCCGGAGTGCAACCAAACATGATTTAGACCTTGTTTATGGAAAAGTGGTTATTTCTGTAATTCAATTGCTGCAATTTGCTGCAAATTGTCCATAATAATGTCCCTAATCATCTAGTTTGAACAGTTATGTTTAAAACATTGTATCCGGAGTGCAACCAAACATGATTTTAGACCTTGTTTATGGAAAAGTGGTTATTTCTGTAGGTCAATTGCTGCAATTTGCTGAAAATTGTCCATAATAATGTCCCTAATCATCTAGTTTGAACAGTTATGTTTAAAACATTGTATCCGGAGTGCAACCAAACATGATTTTAGACCTTGTTTATGGAAAAGTGGTTATTTCTGTAGTTCAATTGCTGCAATTTGCTGAAAATTGTCCATAATAATGTCCCTAATCATCTAGTTTGAACAGTTATGTTTAAAACATTGTATCCGGAGTGCAACCAAACATGATTTTAGACCTTGTTTATGGAAAAGTGGTTATTTCTGTAGGTCAATTGCTGCAATTTGCTGAAAAGTGTCCATAATAATGTCCCTAATCATCTAGTTTGAACAGTTATGTTTAAAACATTGTATCCGGAGTGCAACCAAACATGATTTTAGACCTTGTTTATGGAAAAGTGGTTATTTCTGTAGTTCAATTGCTGCAAATTGTCCATAATAATGTCCCTAATCATCTAGTTTGAACAGTTATGTTTAAAACATTGTATCCGGAGTGCAACCAAACATGATTTTATACCTTGTTTATGGAAAAGTGGTTATTTCTGTAGTTCAATTGCTGCAATTTGCTGAAAATTGTCCATAATAATGTACCTAATCATCTAGTTTGAACAGTTATGTTTAAAAATTGTATCCGGAGTGCAACCAAACATGATTTAGACCTTGTTTTTGGAAAAGTGGTTATTTCTGTAGTTCAATTGCTGCAATTTGCTGAAAATTGTCCATAATAATGTCCCTAATCATCTAGTTTGAACAGTTATGTTTAAAACATTGTATCCGGAGTGCAACCAAACATGATTTTAGACCTTGTTTATGGAAAAGTGGTTATTTCTGTAGGTCAATTGCTGCAATTTGCTGAAAAGTGTCCATAATAATGTCCCTAATCATCTAGTTTGAACAGTTATGTTTAAAACATTGTATCCGGAGTGCAACCAAACATGATTTTAGACCTTGTTTATGGAAAAGTGGTTATTTCTGTAGTTCAATTGCTGCAAATTGTCCATAATAATGTCCCTAATCATCTAGTTTGAACAGTTATGTTTAAAACATTGTATCCGGAGTGCAACCAAACATGATTTTATACCTTGTTTATGGAAAAGTGGTTATTTCTGTAGTTCAATTGCTGCAATTTGCTGAAAATTGTCCATAATAATGTACCTAATCATCTAGTTTGAACAGTTATGTTTAAAACATTGTATCCGGAGTGCAACCAAACATGATTTAGACCTTGTTTTTGGAAAAGTGGTTATTTCTGTAGTTCAATTGCTGCAATTTGCTGAAAATTGTCCATAATAATGTCCCTAATCATCTAGTTTGAACAGTTATGTTTAAAACATTGTATCCGGAGTGCAACCAAACATGATTTAGACCTTGTTTATGGAAAAGTGGTTATTTCTGTAGTTCAATTGCTGCAATTTGCTGAAAATTGTCCATAATAATGTCCCTAATCATCTAGTTTGAACAGTTATGTTTAAAACATTGTATCCGGAGTGCAACCAAACATGATTTTAGACCTTGTTTATGGAAAAGTGGTTATTTCTGTAGTTCAATTGCTGCAAATTGTCCATAATAATGTCCCTAATCATCTAGTTTGAACAGTTATGTTTAAAACATTGTATCCGGAGTGCAACCAAACATGATTTTAGACCTTGTTTATGGAAAAGTGGTTATTTCTGTAGTTCAATTGCTGCAAATTGTCCATAATAATGTCCCTAATCATCTAGTTTGAACAGTTATGTTTAAAACATTGTATCCGGAGTGCAACCAAACATGATTTTAGACCTTGTTTATGGAAAAGTGGTTATTTCTGTAGTTCAATTGCTGCAATTTGCTGAAAATTGTCCATAATAATGTCCCTAATCATCTAGTTTGAACAGTTATTTAAAACATTGTATCCGGAGTGCAACCAAACATGATTTAGACCTTGTTTATGGAAAAGTGGTTATTTCTGTAATTCAATTGCTGCAATTTGCTGCAAATTGTCCATAATAATGTCCCTAATCATCTAGTTTGAACAGTTATGTTTAAAACATTGTATCCGGAGTGCAACCAAACATGATTTTAGACCTTGTTTATGGAAAAGTGGTTATTTCTGTAGGTCAATTGCTGCAATTTGCTGAAAATTGTCCATAATAATGTCCCTAATCATCTAGTTTGAACAGTTATGTTTAAAACATTGTATCCGGAGTGCAACCAAACATGATTTTAGACCTTGTTTATGGAAAAGTGGTTATTTCTGTAGTTCAATTGCTGCAATTTGCTGAAAAGTGTCCATAATAATGTCCCTAATCATCTAGTTTGAACAGTTATGTTTAAAACATTGTATCCGGAGTGCAACCAAACATGATTTTAGACCTTGTTTATGGAAAAGTGGTTATTTCTGTAGTTCAATTGCTGCAAATTGTCCATAATAATGTCCCTAATCATCTAGTTTGAACAGTTATGTTTAAAACATTGTATCCGGAGTGCAACCAAACATGATTTTAGACCTTGTTTAAGGAAAAGTGGTTATTTCTGTAGGTCAATTGCTGCAATTTGCTGAAAATTGTCCATAATAATGTCCCTAATCATCTAGTTTGAACAGTTATGTTTAAAACATTGTATCCGGAGTGCAACCAAACATGATTTTAGACCTTGTTTATGGAAAAGTGGTTATTTCTGTAGTTCAATTGCTGCAATTTGCTGAAAATTGTCCATAATAATGTCCCTAATCATCTAGTTTGAACAGTTATGTTTAAAACATTGTATCCGGAGTGCAACCAAACATGATTTTAGACCTTGTTTATGGAAAAGTGGTTATTTCTGTAGGTCAATTGCTGCAATTTGCTGAAAAGTGTCCATAATAATGTCCCTAATCATCTAGTTTGAACAGTTATGTTTAAAACATTGTATCCGGAGTGCAACCAAACATGATTTTAGACCTTGTTTATGGAAAAGTGGTTATTTCTGTAGTTCAATTGCTGCAAATTGTCCATAATAATGTCCCTAATCATCTAGTTTGAACAGTTATGTTTAAAACATTGTATCCGGAGTGCAACCAAACATGATTTTATACCTTGTTTATGGAAAAGTGGTTATTTCTGTAGTTCAATTGCTGCAATTTGCTGAAAATTGTCCATAATAATGTACCTAATCATCTAGTTTGAACAGTTATGTTTAAAAATTGTATCCGGAGTGCAACCAAACATGATTTAGACCTTGTTTTTGGAAAAGTGGTTATTTCTGTAGTTCAATTGCTGCAATTTGCTGAAAATTGTCCATAATAATGTCCCTAATCATCTAGTTTGAACAGTTATGTTTAAAACATTGTATCCGGAGTGCAACCAAACATGATTTTAGACCTTGTTTATGGAAAATTGGTTATTTCTGTAGTTCAATTGCTGCAATTTGCTGAAAATTGTCCATAATAATGTCCCTAATCATCTAGTTTGAACAGTTATGTTTAAAACATTGTATCCGGAGTGCAACCAAACATGATTTTAGACCTTGTTTATGGAAAAGTGGTTATTTCTGTAGTTCAATTGCTGCAATTTGCTGAAAATTGTCCATAATAATGTCCCTAATCATCTAGTTTGAACAGTTATGTTTAAAACATTGTATCCGGAGTGCAACCAAACATGATTTTAGACCCTGTTTATGGAAAAGAGGTTATTTCTGTAGTTCAATTGCTGCAATTTGCTGAAAATTGTCCATAATAATGTACCTAATCATCTAGTTTGAACAGTTATGTTTAAAACATTGTATCCGGAGTGCAACCAAACATGATTTAGACCTTGTTTATGGAAAAGTGGTTATTTCTGTAGTTCAATTGCTGCAATTTGCTGAAAATTGTCCATAATAATGTCCCTAATCATCTAGTTTGAACAGTTATGTTTAAAACATTGTATCCGGAGTGCAACCAAACATGATTTTAGACCTTGTTTATGGAAAAGTGGTTATTTCTGTAGTTCAATTGCTGCAAATTGTCCATAATAATGTCCCTAATCATCTAGTTTGAACAGTTATGTTTAAAACATTGTATCCGGAGTGCAACCAAACATGATTTTAGACCCTGTTTATGGAAAAGTGGTTATTTCTGTAGGTCAATTGCTGCAATTTGCTGAAAAGTGTCCATAATAATGTCCCTAATCATCTAGTTTGAACAGTTATGTTTAAAACATTGTATCCGGAGTGCAACCAAACATGATTTAGACCTTGTTTATGGAAAAGTGGTTATTTCTGTAATTCAATTGCTGCAATTTGCTGAAAATTGTCCATAATAATGTCCCTAATCATCTAGTTTGAACAGTTATGTTTAAAACATTGTATCCGGAGTGCAACCAAACATGATTTTAGACCTTGTTTATGGAAAAGTGGTTATTTCTGTAGTTCAATTGCTGCAATTTGCTGAAAAGTGTCCATAATAATGTCCCTAATCATCTAGTTTGAACAGTTATGTTTAAAACATTGTATCCGGAGTGCAACCAAACATGATTTTAGACCTTGTTTATGGAAAAGTGGTTATTTCTGTAGTTCAATTGCTGAAAATTGTCCATAATAATGTCCCTAATCATCTAGTTTGAACAGTTATGTTTAAAACATTGTATCCGGAGTGCAACCAAACATGATTTTAGACCTTGTTTATGGAAAAGTGGTTATTTCTGTAGGTCAATTGCTGCAATTTGCTGAAAATTGTCCATAATAATGTCCCTAATCATCTAGTTTGAACAGTTATGTTTAAAACATTGTATCCGGAGTGCAACCAAACATGATTTTAGACCTTGTTTATGGAAAAGTGGTTATTTCTGTAGTTCAATTGCTGCAAATTGTCCATAATAATGTCCCTAATCATCTAGTTTGAACAGTTATGTTTAAAACATTGTATCCGGAGTGCAACCAAACATGATTTTAGACCTTGTTTATGGAAAAGTGGTTATTTCTGTAGTTCAATTGCTGCAAATTGTCCATAATAATGTCCCTAATCATCTAGTTTGAACAGTTATGTTTAAAACATTGTATCCGGAGTGCAACCAAACATGATTTTAGACCCTGTTTATGGAAAAGTGGTTATTTCTGTAGTTCAATTGCTGCAATTTGCTGAAAATTGTCCATAATAATGTACCTAATCATCTAGTTTGAACAGTTATGTTTAAAACATTGTATCCGGAGTGCAACCAAACATGATTTAGACCTTGTTTATGGAAAAGTGGTTATTTCTGTAGTTCAATTGCTGCAATTTGCTGAAAATTGTCCATAATAATGTCCCTAATCATCTAGTTTGAACAGTTATGTTTAAAACATTGTATCCGGAGTGCAACCAAACATGATTTTAGACCTTGTTTATGGAAAATTGGTTATTTCTGTAGTTCAATTGCTGCAATTTGCTGAAAATTGTCCATAATAATGTCCCTAATCATCTAGTTTGAACAGTTATTTAAAACATTGTATCCGGAGTGCAACCAAACATGATTTAGACCTTGTTTATGGAAAAGTGGTTATTTCTGTAGTTCAATTGCTGCAATTTGCTGAAAATTGTCCATAATAATGTCCCTAATCATCTAGTTTGAACAGTTATTTAAAACATTGTATCCGAAGTGCAACCAAACATGATTTAGACCTTGTTTATGGAAAAGTGGTTATTTCTGTAGTTCAATTGCTGCAATTTGCTGAAAATTGTCCATAATAATGTCCCTAATCATCTAGTTTGAACAGTTATGTTTAAAACATTGTATCCGGAGTGCAACCAAACATGATTTTAGACCTTGTTTATGGAAAAGTGGTTATGTCTGTAGGTCAATTGCTGCAATTTGCTGAAAATTGTCCATAATAATGTACCTAATCATCTAGTTTGAACAGTTATGTTTAAAACATTGTATCCGGAGTGCAACCAAACATGATTTTAGACCTTGTTTATGGAAAAGTGGTTATTTCTGTAGTTCAATTGCTGCAATTTGCTGAAAATTGTCCATAATAATGTCCCTAATCATCTAGTTTGAACAGTTATGTTTAAAACATTGTATCCGGAGTGCAACCAAACATGATTTAGACCTTGTTTATGGAAAAGTGGTTATTTCTGTAGTTCAATTGCTGCAATTTGCTGAAAATTGTCCATAATAATGTCCCTAATCATCTAGTTTGAACAGTTATGTTTAAAACATTGTATCCGGAGTGCAACCAAACATGATTTTAGACCTTGTTTATGGAAAAGTGGTTATTTCTGTAGTTCAATTGCTGCAAATTGTCCATAATAATGTCCCTAATCATCTAGTTTGAACAGTTATGTTTAAAACATTGTATCCGGAGTGCAACCAAACATGATTTTAGACCCTGTTTATGGAAAAGTGGTTATTTCTGTAGTTCAATTGCTGCAATTTGCTGAAAATTGTCCATAATAATGTACCTAATCATCTAGTTTGAACAGTTATGTTTAAAACATTGTATCCGGAGTGCAACCAAACATGATTTAGACCTTGTTTATGGAAAAGTGGTTATTTCTGTAGTTCAATTGCTGCAATTTGCTGAAAATTGTCCATAATAATGTCCCTAATCATCTAGTTTGAACAGTTATGTTTAAAACATTGTATCCGGAGTGCAACCAAACATGATTTTAGACCTTGTTTATGGAAAATTGGTTATTTCTGTAGTTCAATTGCTGCAATTTGCTGAAAATTGTCCATAATAATGTCCCTAATCATCTAGTTTGAACAGTTATTTAAAACATTGTATCCGGAGTGCAACCAAACATGATTTAGACCTTGTTTATGGAAAAGTGGTTATTTCTGTAGTTCAATTGCTGCAATTTGCTGAAAATTGTCCATAATAATGTCCCTAATCATCTAGTTTGAACAGTTATTTAAAACATTGTATCCGAAGTGCAACCAAACATGATTTAGACCTTGTTTATGGAAAAGTGGTTATTTCTGTAGTTCAATTGCTGCAATTTGCTGAAAATTGTCCATAATAATGTCCCTAATCATCTAGTTTGAACAGTTATTTAAAACATTGTATCCGGAGTGCAACCAAACATGATTTTAGACCTTGTTTATGGAAAAGTGGTTATTTCTGTAGGTCAATTGCTGCAATTAGCTGAAAAGTGTCCATAATAATGTCCCTAATCATCTAGTTTGAACAGTTATGTTTAAAACATTGTATCCGGAGTGCAACCAAACATGATTTAGACCTTGTTTATGGAAAAGTGGTTATTTCTGTAATTCAATTGCTGCAATTTGCTGAAAATTGTCCATAATAATGTCCCTAATCATCTAGTTTGAACAGTTATGTTTAAAACATTGTATCCGGAGTGCAACCAAACATGATTTTAGACCTTGTTTATGGAAAAGTGGTTATTTCTGTAGGTCAATTGCTGCAATTTGCTGAAAATTGTCCATAATAATGTACCTAATCATCTAGTTTGAACAGTTATGTTTAAAACATTGTATCCGGAGTGCAACCAAACATGATTTAGACCTTGTTTATGGAAAAGTGGTTATTTCTGTAGTTCAATTGCTGCAATTTGCTGAAAATTGTCCATAATAATGTCCCTAATCATCTAGTTTGAACAGTTATGTTTAAAACATTGTATCCGGAGTGCAACCAAACATGATTTTAGACCTTGTTTATGGAAAATTGGTTATTTCTGTAGTTCAATTGCAGCAATTTGCTGAAAATTGTCCATAATAATGTCCCTAATCATCTAGTTTGAACAGTTATGTTTAAAACATTGTATCCGGAGTGCAACCAAACATGATTTTAGACCTTGTTTATGGAAAAGTGGTTATTTCTGTAGTTCAATTGCTGCAATTTGCTGAAAATTGTCCATAATAATGTCCCTAATCATCTAGTTTGAACAGTTATGTTTAAAACATTGTATCCGGAGTGCAACCAAACATGATTTTAGACCCTGTTTATGGAAAAGAGGTTATTTCTGTAGTTCAATTGCTGCAATTTGCTGAAAATTGTCCATAATAATGTACCTAATCATCTAGTTTGAACAGTTATGTTTAAAACATTGTATCCGGAGTGCAACCAAACATGATTTAGACCTTGTTTATGGAAAAGTGGTTATTTCTGTAGTTCAATTGCTGCAATTTGCTGAAAATTGTCCATAATAATGTCCCTAATCATCTAGTTTGAACAGTTATGTTTAAAACATTGTATCCGGAGTGCAACCAAACATGATTTAGACCTTGTTTATGGAAAAGTGGTTATTTCTGTAGTTCAATTGCTGCAATTTGCTGAAAATTGTCCATAATAATGTCCCTAGTCATCTAGTTTGAACAGTTATGTTTAAAACATTGTATCCGGAGTGCAACCAAACATGATTTTAGACCCTGTTTATGGAAAAGTGGTTATTTCTGTAGTTCAATTGCTGCAATTTGCTGAAAATTGTCCATAATAATGTACCTAATCATCTAGTTTGAACAGTTATGTTTAAAACATTGTATCCGGAGTGCAACCAAACATGATTTAGACCTTGTTTATGGAAAAGTGGTTATTTCTGTAGTTCAATTGCTGCAATTTGCTGAAAATTGTCCATAATAATGTCCCTAATCATCTAGTTTGAACAGTTATGTTTAAAACATTGTATCCGGAGTGCAACCAAACATGATTTTAGACCTTGTTTATGGAAAAGTGGTTATTTCTGTAGTTCAATTGCTGAAAATTGTCCATAATAATGTCCCTAATCATCTAGTTTGAACAGTTATGTTTAAAACATTGTATCCGGAGTGCAACCAAACATGATTTTATACCTTGTTTATGGGAAAGTGGTTATTTCTGTAGTTCAATTGCTGCAATTTGCTGAAAATTGTCCATAATAATGTCCCTAGTCATCTAGTTTGAACAGTTATGTTTAAAACATTGTATCCGGAGTGCAACCAAACATGATTTAGACCTTGTTTATGGAAAAGTGGTTATTTCTGTAGTTCAATTGCTGCAATTTGCTGAAAATTGTCCATAATAATGTCCCTAATCATCTAGTTTGAACAGTTATGTTTAAAACATTGTATCCGGAGTGCAACCAAACATGATTTTAGACCTTGTTTATGGAAAATTGGTTATTTCTGTAGTTCAATTGCTGCAATTTGCTGAAAATTGTCCATAATAATGTCCCTAATCATCTAGTTTGAACAGTTATGTTTAAAACATTGTATCGGGAGTGCAACCAAACATGATTTTAGACCTTGTTTATGGAAAAGTGGTTATTTCTGTAGTTCAATTGCTGCAATTTGCTGAAAATTGTCCATAATAATGTCCCTAATCATCTAGTTTGAACAGTTATGTTTAAAACATTGTATCCGGAGTGCAACCAAACATGATTTTAGACCCTGTTTATGGAAAAGAGGTTATTTCTGTAGTTCAATTGCTGCAATTTGCTGAAAATTGTCCATAATAATGTACCTAATCATCTAGTTTGAACAGTTATGTTTAAAACATTGTATCCGGAGTGCAACCAAACATGATTTAGACCTTGTTTATGGAAAAGTGGTTATTTCTGTAGTTCAATTGCTGCAATTTGCTGAAAATTGTCCATAATAATGTCCCTAATCATCTAGTTTGAACAATTATTTAAAACATTGTATCCGGAGTGCAACCAAACATGATTTAGACCTTGTTTATGGAAAAGTGGTTATTTCTGTAATTCAATTGCTGCAATTTGCTGAAAATTGTCCATAATAATGTCCCTAATCATCTAGTTTGAACAGTTATGTTTAAAACATTGTATCCGGAGTGCAACCAAACATGATTTTAGACCTTGTTTATGGAAAAGTGGTTATTTCTGTAGTTCAATTGCTGCAATTTGCTGAAAATTGTCCATAATAATGTCCCTAATCATCTAGTTTGAACAGTTATGTTTAAAACATTGTATCCGGAGTGCAACCAAACATGATTTTAGACCCTGTTTATGGAAAAGAGGTTATTTCTGTAGTTCAATTGCTGCAATTTGCTGAAAATTGTCCATAATAATGTACCTAATCATCTAGTTTGAACAGTTATGTTTAAAACATTGTATCCGGAGTGCAACCAAACATGATTTAGACCTTGTTTATGGAAAAGTGGTTATTTCTGTAATTCAATTGCTGCAATTTGCTGAAAATTGTCCATAATAATGTCCCTAATCATCTAGTTTGAACAGTTATGTTTAAAACATTGTATCGGGAGTGCAACCAAACATGATTTTAGACCTTGTTTATGGAAAAGTGGTTATTTCTGTAGTTCAATTGCTGCAATTTGCTGAAAATTGTCCATAATAATGTCCCTAATCATCTAGTTTGAACAGTTATGTTTAAAACATTGTATCCGGAGTGCAACCAAACATGATTTTAGACCCTGTTTATGGAAAAGAGGTTATTTCTGTAGTTCAATTGCTGCAATTTGCTGAAAATTGTCCATAATAATGTACCTAATCATCTAGTTTGAACAGTTATGTTTAAAACATTGTATCCGGAGTGCAACCAAACATGATTTAGACCTTGTTTATGGAAAAGTGGTTATTTCTGTAGTTCAATTGCTGCAATTTGCTGAAAATTGTCCATAATAATGTCCCTAATCATCTAGTTTGAACAATTATTTAAAACATTGTATCCGGAGTGCAACCAAACATGATTTAGACCTTGTTTATGGAAAAGTGGTTATTTCTGTAATTCAATTGCTGCAATTTGCTGAAAATTGTCCATAATAATGTCCCTAATCATCTAGTTTGAACAGTTATGTTTAAAACATTGTATCCGGAGTGCAACCAAACATGATTTTAGACCTTGTTTATGGAAAAGTGGTTATTTCTGTAGTTCAATTGCTGCAATTTGCTGAAAATTGTCCATAATAATGTCCCTAATCATCTAGTTTGAACAGTTATGTTTAAAACATTGTATCCGGAGTGCAACCAAACATGATTTTAGACCCTGTTTATGGAAAAGAGGTTATTTCTGTAGTTCAATTGCTGCAATTTGCTGAAAATTGTCCATAATAATGTACCTAATCATCTAGTTTGAACAGTTATGTTTAAAACATTGTATCCGGAGTGCAACCAAACATGATTTAGACCTTGTTTATGGAAAAGTGGTTATTTCTGTAGTTCAATTGCTGCAATTTGCTGAAAATTGTCCATAATAATGTCCCTAATCATCTAGTTTGAACAATTATTTAAAACATTGTATCCGGAGTGCAACCAAACATGATTTAGACCTTGTTTATGGAAAAGTGGTTATTTCTGTAATTCAATTGCTGCAATTTGCTGAAAATTGTCCATAATAATGTCCCTAATCATCTAGTTTGAACAGTTATGTTTAAAACATTGTATCCGGAGTGCAACCAAACATGATTTTAGACCTTGTTTATGGAAAAGTGGTTATTTCTGTAGGTCAATTGCTGCAATTTGCTGAAAATTGTCCATAATAATGTCCCTAATCATCTAGTTTGAACAGTTATGTTTAAAACATTGTATCCGGAGTGCAACCAAACATGATTTTAGACCTTGTTTATGGAAAAGTGGTTATTTCTGTAGGTCAATTGCTGCAATTTGCTGAAAATTGTCCATAATAATGTCCCTAATCATCTAGTTTGAACAGTTATGTTTAAAACATTGTATCCGGAGTGCAACCAAACATGATTTTAGACCTTGTTTATGGAAAAGTGGTTATTTCTGTAGTTCAATTGCTGCAATTTGCTGAAAATTGTCCATAATAATGTCCCTAATCATCTAGTTTGAACAGTTATGTTTAAAACATTGTATCCGGAGTGCAACCAAACATGATTTTAGACCTTGTTTATGGAAAAGTGGTTATTTCTATTGCTTTAACCCTTCAAAATAGACAGTGTGACCCAATTAAAGGCACTTCCGGTTGGCACAGGAAGCTATACGTAAATACATATCTTGCTTGGGGTATTCTCTTACAGAATCCTGAGTTTAAAGTCTTTATGTTAAAAATTGACTGATCTACACAGGGTTGAATGCAGTCATTTTCACATTTGCAGGTTATGTACATCAAAATACCTTTTGGGTGAATTTAACCACTTCCGGTTGCTCCAGGAAGCTTAGATTCGACACAGGTAGACCTCATAGTGGTCTGATGGACTGTCATAGAAGACAGGTTCATAAGGCATTCATAACCCACATAGGCTTCAGGTTGAATTTAGAGGTGCAGGCAATGTATTCCTATGGGGAGAGAAGTCAATGCAAACTGTTTGAAGTAAACACCTTCTTTTAACTGCTAAGGGTTAATGCCACACGGTCAAGGTTAGGCTTGCACGGATCGGGAGGACCTCAGGAACGTACCTGAGGTTGAATTGTGCTTCTCACCCTAGCAGTTCTCTCACTGTCACCCAAAACAAATGACATTTAGGGCTAGGCTTCATTTTGGGCCTACTTTTTCTCATGGTCGCTGCGCTCAGACCGAGCGAGCTACGGTCAAGCGAGATATCTCGTTGAACTCGTTGGCCTAGAGATTATGTTTATGCCATTGCCTGCTCTCTGTGTCTTTCAGCACCGCACTTTTTCACTCCATCCTTGCTGTGTGTGTGAGAGCTTTTCTTTGACATCTGCTGGGAGAAATGACTGATTTACAGTTTAGGAGGGTTACCTAGTCACACATATGAAGTTTTGGAAAGATGTGACTTTTTTAACCCTTCAAAACAGACAGTGTGACCCAATTAAAGGCACTTCCGGTTGGCACAGGAAGCTATACGTAAACACATATCTTGCTTGGGGTATTCTCTTACAGAATCCTGAGTTCAAAGTCTTTAAGTTAAGAATTGACTGATCTACACAGGTTTGAATACAGTGATTTTCATAATGACAGGTTATGTGTTTCAAAACACTTTTAGGGTGAGCTAGCTTGATAGTTAATGTTTGCTTTAGTTTGCGCGCCAGCTCTGCAAATTCAGCAGGTGTGTGTGTGTGAACGATTCCAACACAACTAATGACCTGCAGTGGATCAAACCATTGTGAGGCAAAGGGCGGGGGTGGCAATCTTTTGAAACTTAAAAACGCTCTATTAAGTGTCTATAATCAGCATAAGTGCTTTCATTGCGTCCATTCATATTATTGAAATTACATAGATATGTTTACAGTGATATATTGGCGGAGGAAATCATATTTTTCCCAGGATAGGGGGGTCGTGTCCCCCCTGGGATTTCTGCCTATGCACGTGATATCTCCTCACTCACGTGGTTGATTGAAGAACTGATTTGTGTTGATGGCAATTACCATATAAATTCAAAGATGAAGAAGGAGGGATGACTAGAAACGATTCAGTTGACCGTGTTATGTGTGGATTAATTGACGGAGTAGAGGAATTTGTGTAATTCAGGTAAAAAAATAACGCAATGTTTATATCACAGGACAAATTAGCTAGCGGGTTAACTCGCTAAATTGCCATACATGTTTCATGCTTTTCGGCCTGTCCCCAATTTAATGCCATTGGTCACATATTTTGTTTTGATATTTTAACCTGTGTGTCTTTATCGCGTCTGCAAGCACGCAGCTGGTATGTTTATAATGAACTTTATCTGTCGAAAATGGAAATTGTGAGGTTTGAGGTCTTGTGGCTTACTACTGAATCTTGCTTTAGTGAGGAGGTCTGAAATGATTGAAATGATTCTGTATGAGTGGTAATGGGGTAGTTTCACTGTGTCCCGCTCCGGGATGGTCTAGCTACCATCGCGTTTTTGTCCATTTGGGATCCTGCGGTAGATTTTTGCCGTGTTTTCGTCCACTTGGGGAATGGGAGATACGGGTCCGGAAACCTTTTTTTTTAGTTGTTTCCAATGATTTGTGGACCGCTAGGTGTAATTGTAGGTCTCTTATCCACCTACGTTCCACTGCTTTTTGCCGCCCACTGGTCCACCCAGAACACGACTGTAATCCTGATATATTGAGGTAAGTGATGGGGTGATCCTGGAAATGAGTCACTAGTTCAGTTTGTAAATGGGCCCGTTTGATATTGTATAGAATGTTGTTTAAGTCTATTTTCTATTGTATACTGGGTTTCCCCAATGTAGTGTTTTTTGCTAAATGTGCAAGTGATTATATACATATATGACATTTGGAGTGTAGAGTGAAATGAAAGACAACCCCCCTTTCCAAAAGTTGGGTCTGTGCTGTTGTGAGTTGAAAATACTTGGATAAATTCATGATGTTTGATGGGAGGGGGTCAACTACCCCCTCTATTGGGTAATCTAAGAAAGCAACTGGGGGAGGAAAGGGGGGAGAGTACAGGGGGTTGGGGGGAAAAGAAGGGTGTGGTGTGGGTCCAAATTGTGGGTAGAGCCTATTCTAAATTTAGCTGCTCACACCAATTCTTAAAAATGAGGTCTGCTGTGGTTGTTGTCCAGTGTATCATGTCTGTTGTGTGGAATTCATCATGGGGTATCTCCAAGAGAAATGGGCCATGTGTGGTGATGTAACCGTTAATGACTTTGAGGTTCCGTTTTCGATCTGGTGAAAGGAGGTGTGAGTGGTTAATAATGGGGATGTAAATAATTGCATTAGGAAAAAAGTGACTCTTGCTTCCTTGTGCATTGATGCATTCTGTTTGATGTTTTGTATGGGTCATTATTCATATTGTTTATGCCCACCGAGAGAACCACTATGCTGGTGTCTAAATGAACCTCTGTTTTCTCCAGGACCTTTTTGAAATGGTAAAATGTTGCTCCAGGGTAACTGTCCACTTGTATGGGTTATGGGTTATGAAATGGAGGGATTCTATTAACATTTGAGTCTCCCAAGACTAGTATTGGTTTATTTCCCTTAAAATTCCAATCTGCCACCTTGCCATTTGGTGTAATACTTAAAAAGGCCCGTAGATGTCCTCCTAGGATCATAAATTAAACTGAGGTAAGCTCCAAGTTGCCTCTTTTTCTGGGTGGCAGTGCAGAAGTCGATGTGGTGAGAGATTCATTCAACCATAGTGTTGTTAAATATGAACACAAACGCCATATTGTGCATTTAAATGGTTTTATTGTTTTGTTAAAGGAAAGGAAAAACCTAAAAGAGGAAGTGCCAAACTAAAACCAAACAAACCATAAATATATAGAGTAAAAATATATTATGAATAAAACCATGTTCTTCTCCATCCATTTTCCTGTCTGTTAAAACCCATTTTCTAATACAGGCCATTTGGTGTTATTGTCTGTAGGTGCTGGATCCACTCCCGTTCTACCCTCTTTCGCTGCCCACAGGTCCAGCCTATATGTGACTGTAACCCTGATATGGTAAGGTGAGTGATGGGGTGCTCCTGGAAGTGGGTTATGAGTTCCGTTTGTAGGTGTGCCCTTTTAATGTTATACAGGTGTTGTTTGAGTCTGGTTTCTATGGTGTGTTTGGTTTCTCCAATGTATTGTTTATTGCAAAGTGTACATGTAATGA
The DNA here is from genome assembly GCF_013265735.2 of Oncorhynchus mykiss. Taxonomy (NCBI): domain Eukaryota; kingdom Metazoa; phylum Chordata; class Actinopteri; order Salmoniformes; family Salmonidae; genus Oncorhynchus; species Oncorhynchus mykiss. The sequence continues at coordinate 73,332 of NW_023493845.1, read as the reverse complement.
TATAAATGGTGTTATGTGTGTTCAATGAATAGGATTCTTGTACTGGTGCTGATGTGTGGCTGTGTATATTTGTAATGAACTTTATCTGTCGAAAATGGAAATTATGAGGTTTGAGGTCTTGTGGTGGCTTACTACTGAATCTTGCTTTGGTGAGGAGGTCCTTTAAGTTTTTGTTCTTTCTAAATGCTGAAATAATTCTGTATGGTTTGAGTGGTATGTAAGTGTGCTGAACTGTAGAGAAGTTGTGTTTGATTGATTGATGTAGGGGTCTAATTCTATGTGAAAATGTGGTTACTAGGGGGATGATAATTGTCTGTTGATTGAGTATTGATGACAAGGGAGAAGAGACAGGAAGTGTTCCGGTTTAGTGATTGGTGCAGATCACTTTCCATAGGGGAGTCAGGGTGAGGGAGGGAGATAGGATGAGAACCAGGGTAATGGTACACATTAGGGTTAGGCGTGAGGTTTGGGGAGGGGTCAAGGTTAGGAGTAGGATGATTTGCTGTGGTCTGTGAGTGTTGGATGAATGGGAGGGAGGGCGGCCAATGTGTTTTTAATGGTTCTTAAAAATCGTTTTGAATATCCTCTTCCAAGTGCATTGAATAGTGTATTTATTGCATAATCCAGGTCTTGCTTGCAAGATGATATCCTGTAGAACCGTATAATTTGTGATTTTATTATTCCCTTAAATGTATGTTTAGGATGGTAACTGTGTTTATGAAGTAAAGCATGTGTGTCTGTTGGTTTGAAGTAAACTCTAGTGTGTAGTGTTTTCTGTGATTGATTGTTATTACTGAAAAAAACTGTTGTGTCTAAGAAGTTGACTTCTTGCGGATGAATTGTGTATTTAACCTTAATGGATGGATGATGACCGTTGAGAATGTTTATAAAATCTGTGAATAACTGGATGTCGTGGGGCCAGGCTCCTATTATGTCATCTAAAAAGCGGTAATAACAAGTGGGTTGATATGGACACTTGGCCAGTGCCTCTCTCCCCCATTCAGCCATGTATATATTGGCGTAAGCAGGTGCACATTTTTTGCCCATAGCTGTTCCCTCCACCTGCAGGTAATAATGATCATTGAATAAAAAGTAATTGCTAGTCAGGCTGATTTCTAACAGTTGTAATATTTCTTTGTCCGGTCTAGTGTTGTCTGGGTATCTCTTAAAGATATTTCTAATTGCTTGTATTCCTGTTGCTGTATTTATGTTGGTGTATAGGCTATCAATATCTATCGTGAATATGTGTGAATGGGAGGGAACAACTATGGGTCCAATCCTCTCCATGAAGTGGTAGGTGTCCCTGAGAAAGCTGGGGTGCCTTGTGGAGAGAGGGTTGATATGGTGATCTATATATTGTGAAATGTTATAGGATTCACTATTGCAGTCTGAGACAATCAGTCTGCCAGGAGGAACTTCAAAGGGAATTGTCCATGTCTCCGGTTCCTTGTGTACTTTTAACAGTAAGTAGAATAGTCTAGGTCGTGGGGTGTCTGTACCGTTGAGAAAGTCCCGTTGTTTTGCTGTGATGTAGTGTTGGCCGTAGTCTTTTTATTATTGTCCTTAGCTGTGTCTGTGGTTGTATACTGTTTTGTACCCAAGTGATCAGTGTCCAGGGGGCAGCGGTGGGCGGGGCAGAGAAGCTAGACTGGCGAGTATTATCCAGGTTAAGAAAACTGGCTGGCTGTGCAGAAGGTAAAGGCCGCTAGCAGTGGCTAACAATGACTAAATAGCTTGTAGCTAGTTAGCTGGTTAGCTTCTGGAGGTTCTTGAATGTGTTCTAAAAATTTAAAATAATAGCGATTCCGTATCACATTGGGTGAGGCAGGTTACCGGAAGGTATAATCAAATTAAAAATCGAAAAGAGATTGAAAGAAAATATTTGGTCCGGTGAGTGGTTGGGACGCTGCGATTCAGACGGTTAGCAGGCCTGTGCTAACAGTTAGTAGGCCGGGGCTGAACAAGGTAGCAGTTAGCGGACCGGGGCTAAACAAGCTAGCAGTTAGCAGGCCGAATTAGCAAGCAAGGAGATAGCAAGGGCTAGAAAGTTAGCCTTTGGGGGACGTCGCGATGGGGTGAGTCTGTTTATGCCTCTTCATGCGGTGACATCGATAGACCTGTCGTGGGTCCGGATATTGTAGCCCAGGAGTATGCTTCGGTGGTAGCACAGGAGCTCTGGCCGGGCTAGCTTCAAGCTAAATGGATGGAAACGCTAGCCAGGAGTTAACATCCGGGGTTGCAGTTAGCTAGTTGTGAAGACCCAGCTGAAAATGTTCCGTTTGCGGTGGGAATCCGGTGGGAATCCGGGGATAAAAAAATAATAATAATAGGTCCGTTATGCTCTGGTTAGAGTCGCGTTGTTCGAACTGGCGAGAGCTTTCCGCGCTGAAGGTTAGCTGATGACCGGTTAGCTGAAGACCGCTAGCAATGGTTTGCTGGTAGTTAGCTGTCTAGCTTCAGTTGAGGGGTGCTAGCTAGCTAGCTAGCTTGATAGTTAATGTTTGCTTTAGTTTGCGCGCCAGCTCTGCAAATTCAGCAGGTGTGTGTGTGTGAACGCTTCCAACAAAACTAATGACCTGCAGTGGCTCAAACCATTGTGAGGCAAAGGGCGGGGGTCGCAATCTTTTGAAACTTAAAAACGCGCTATTAAGTGTCTATAATCAGCATAAGTGCTTTCATTGCGTTCATTCATATTATTGAAATTGCATAGATATATTGGGGGGGGGGGGGATATCATATTTTTCCCAGGATAGGGGGGGTCGTGTCCCCCCTGGGATTTCTGCCTATGCACGTGATATCTCCTCACTCACGTGGTTGATTGAAGGACGTGGTTGATTGAAGAACTGATTTGTGTTGATGGCAATTACCATATCAATTGGTCTGGTTCGGTCTGGTCTGGTTCGGTCTGGTCTGGTTCAGTCTGGTCTGGTTCGGTCTGGTCTGGTCTGGTCTGGTCTGGTCTGGTTCGGTCTGGTTCGGTCTGGTCTGGTCTGGTTCGGTCTGGTTCGGTCTGGTTCGGTCTGGTCTGGTCTGGTTCGGTCTGGTCTGGTTCGGTCTGGTCTGGTCTGGTTCGGTCTGGTCTGGTCTCGGTCTGGTTCGGTCTGGTTCGGTCTGGTTCGGTCTGGTCTGGTTCGGTCTGGTCTGGTTCGGTTCAGGTCTGGTTCGGTCTGGTTCGGTTCAGGTCTGGTTCGGTCTGGTTCGGTCTGGTCTGGTTCGGTCTGGTCTGGTTCGGTCTGGTTCGGTCTGGTCTGGTCTGGTCTGGTCTGGTCTGGTCTGGTTCGGTCTGGTTCGGTCTGGTCTGGTCTGGTTCGGTCTGGTCTGGTCTCGGTCTGGTTCGGTCTGGTTCGGTCTGGTTCGGTCTGGTCTGGTTCGGTCTGGTCTGGTTCGGTTCAGGTCTGGTTCGGTCTGGTTCGGTTCAGGTCTGGTTCGGTCTGGTTCGGTCTGGTCTGGTTCGGTCTGGTTCGGTCTGGTTCGGTCTGGTTTGGTTTGGTTCGGTCCTGGTTCGGTCTGGTTTGGTTCGGTTCAGGTCTGGTTCGGTCTGGTTCGGTCTGGTTCTGGTCTGGTCTGGTCTGGTCTGGTTCGGTCTGGTCTGGTTCTGGTCTGGTTCGGTTCTGGTTCGGTCTGGTTCGGTTCTGGTTCGGTCTGGTTCGGTCTGGTTCGGTTCTGGTTCGGTCTGGTTTGTTTCGGTCTGGTTCGGTCTGGTTCCGGTCTGGTTCGGTCTGGTTCGGTCTGGCCTGGTCTGGTTTGGTTTGGTTCGGTCTGGTTCTGGTCTGGTCTGGTTCGGTCTGGTCTGGTCTGGTTCGGTCTGGTTCGGTCTGGTTCGGTCTGGTCTGGTTCGGTCTGGGTCGGTCTGGTCTGGTCTGGTTCGGTCTGGTCTGGTCTCGGTCTGGTTCGGTCTGGTCTCTTTCTGGTTCGGTCTGGTCTCGGTCTGGTTCGGTCTGGTCTCGGTCTGGTTCGGTCTGGTCTCGTCTGGTCTGGTTCGGTCAGGTCTGGTCCGGTCTGGTCTGGTTCGGTCTGGTCTGGTTCGGTCTGGTTCGGTCTGGTCTGGTTCTGGTCTGGTCTGGTTCTGGTCTGGTTCTGGTCTGGTCTGGTTCTGGTTCGGTCTGGTCTGGTTCGGTCTGGTTCTGGTCTGGTCTGGTTCGGTCTGGTTCGGTCTAGTTCTGGTCTGGTTCCGTCTGGTCTGGTATGGTTCGGACTGGTCTGGTTCGGTCTGGTCTGGTTCGGTATGGTCTGGTTCGGTCTGGTCTGGTTCGGTCTGGTCTGGTCTGGTTCTGGTCTGGTTCCGGTCTGGTCTGGTCTGGTTCGGTCTGGTTCGGTCTGGTTCTGGTTCGGTCCGGTCTGGTTCGGTCCGGTCTGGTTCGGTCTGGTTCTGGTTCGGTCCGGTCTGGTTCGGTCCGGTCTGGTTCGGTCTGGTTCTGGTTCGGTCCGGTCTGGTTCGGTTCGGTCTGGTTCGGTTCTGGTCTGGGTCTGGTCTGGTCTGGTTCCGTCTGGTCTGGTCTGGTTCGGGTCTGGTCTGGTCTGGTTTCGGTCTGGTTTCGGTCTGGTCTGGTTTCGGTCTGGTCTGGTTTCGGTCTGGTCTGGTTCGGTCTGGTTCGGTCTGGTTCTGGTCTGATTCGGTCTGGTCTGGTTCGGTCCGGTCTGGTTCGGTCTGGGTCTGGTCTGGTTCGTTCTGGTCTGGCTCGGGTCTGGTCTGGTTCGGGTCTGGTCTGGTTCGGGGCTGGTCTGGTTCGGGTCTGGTTCGGTCTGGTTCGGTCTAGTTCGGTCTGGTCTAGTTCGGTCTGGTCTAGTTCGGTCTGGTCTAGTTCGGTCTGGTCTAGTTCCGTCTGGTTCTGGTCTGGTTCGGTCTGGTCTGGTCTGGTTCGGTCTGGTACGGTCTGGATCTGGTTCTGGTCTGGTTCGGTCTGGTTCGGTCTGGTTCGGTCTGGCCTGGTCTGGTTCGGGTCTGGTCTGGTTCGGGTCTGGTCTGGTCTGTTTCGGTCTTGTCTGGTTCTGGTCTGGTTCGGTCTGGGTCTGGTCTGGTCTGGTCTGGTTCGATCTAGTCTGGTTCGGTTCGGTCTGGTTCGGTCTAGTCTGGTTCGGTCCGGTTCGGTCTGGTCTGGTTCTGGTCTGGTTCGGTCTGGTTCGGTCTGGTATGGTTCGGTCTGGTCTGGTTCGGTCTGGTTTGGTCTGGTTAGGTTAGGTTCGGTCTGGTCTGGTTCTGTTTCGGTCTGGTTTGGTCTGGTCTGGTTCGGTCTAGTTCTGGTCAGGTCTGGTCTGGTCTGGTTCTGGTTCGGTCTGGTCTGGTTCGGTCTGGTTCGGTCTGGTCTGGTTCTGTCTGGTTCGTTCTGGTCTGGTTCGTTCTGGTCTGGTTCGTTCTGGTCTGGTTCGGTCTGGTCTGGTTCTGGTTCGGTCTAGTCTGGTCTGGTTCGGGTCTGGTTCGGTCTGGTCTGGTTCGGTCTGGTTCTGGTCTGGTCTGGTCTGGTTCGGGTCTGGTTCGGTCTGGTCTGGTTCGGTCTGGTTCTGGTCTGGTCTGGTTTCGGTCTGGTTCGGTCTGGTTCGGTCTGGTTTCGGGTCCGGTCTGGTCTGGGTTCGGTCCGGTCTGGTCTGGTTCTGGTCTGGTCCGGTTCGGTCTGGTCTTGTTCGGTCTGGTTCTGGTCTGTTCTGGTCTGGTCTGGTTCGGGTCTGGTCTGTTTCGGGTCTGGTCTGGTTCAGTCCGGTCTGGTCTGGTTCGGTCTGGTTCTGGTCTGGTTCTGGTCTGGTTCGGTCTGTTTCGGTCTGGTTCGGTCTGGTCTGTTTCGGTCTGGTCTGGTTAGGTCCGGTCTGGTCTGGTTCGGTCTGGTTCTGGTCTGGTCTGGTTCTGGTCTGGTTCTGGTCTGGTCTGGTTAGGTTCGGTCCGGTCTGGTTCTGGTTCGGTCTGGTTCGGTCTGGTTCGGTCTGGTCTGGTTCGTTCTGGTCTGGTCTGGTCTGGTTCGGTCCGGTCTGGTCTGGTTCGGTCTGGTTCGGTCTGGTCTGGTTCGGTCTGGTTCGGTTCGGTCTGGTCTGGTCTGGTTCGGTCTGGTTCGGTCTGGTTGGGTCTGGTTGGGTCTGGTTGGGTCTGGTTCGGTCTGGTCTGGTTCTGGTCTGGTCTGGTTCGGTCTGGTTCGGTCTGGTTCGGTCTGGTTCTGGTCTGGTCTGGTTCGGTCTGGTCTAGTTCGGTCTGGTCTAGTTCGGTCTGGTCTAGTTCGGTCTGGTCTAGTTCGGTCTGGTTCTGGTCTGGTCTGGTTTGTTCTGGTTCGGTCTGGTTCTGGTTCTGGTCTGGTTCGGTCTGGTTCGTTCTGGTCTGGTTCGGGTCTGGTTCGGGTCTGGTCTGGTTCGGTCTGGTCTGGTCTGGTTCGGTCTGGTCTGGTCTGGTTCGGTCTGGTCTGGTCTGGTCTGGTCTGGTTCTGGTTCTGGTCTGGTCTGGTCTGGTTCGGTCTGGTTCTGGTCTGGTGTGGTCTGGTCTGGTTCGGTCTGGTCTGGTCTGGTTCGGTCTGGTCTGGTCTGGTTCTGGTCAGGTCTGGTCTGGTCTGGTTCGGTCTGTTCTGGTCTGGTTCGGTCTGGTCTGGTCTGGTTTGGTCTGGTTTGGTCTGGTTCGGTCTGGTTCGGTCTGTTCTGGTCTGGCTCGGTCTGGTTCGGTCTGTTCTGGTCTGGCTCGGTCTGGTCTGGTCTGGTTCGGTCTGGTTCTGGTCTGGTCTGGTCTGGTCTGGTCTGGTTCGGTCTGGTCTGGTCTGTTCTGGTTCGGTCTGGTTCGGTCTGGTTTGGTCTGGTCTAGTTCTGGTTCTGGTCTGGTCTGGTTCGGTCTGGTTCTGGTCTGGTTCTGGTCTGGTCTGGTTCGGTCTGGTCTGGTCTGGTTTGGTCTGGTTCGTCTGGTTCGGTCTGGTTGGGTCTGGTCTGGTCTGGTTCGGTCTGTTTCGGTCTGGTCTGGTCTGGTTTGGTCTGGTTCGGTCTGGTTCGGTCTGTTCTGGTCTGGTCTGGTCTGGTTTGGTCTGGTTCGGTCTGGTTCGGTCTGGGTCTGGCTCGGTCTGGTCTGGTTCGGTCTGGTTCTGGTCTGGTCTGGTCTGGTTCGGTCTGGTCTGGTCTGTTCTGGTTCGGTCTGGTTCGGTCTGGTTTGGTCTGGTCTAGTTCTGGTTCTGGTCTGGTCTGGTTCGGTCTGGTTCTGGTCTGGTTCTGGTCTGGTCTGGTTCGGTCTGGTTCGGTCTGGTCTGGTCTGGTTCGGTCTGGTTCGGTCTGGTTCGGTCTGGTTCGGTCTGGTTCGGTCTGGTTCGGTCTGGTTCTGGTCTTGTCTGGTTTGGTCTGGTCTGGTTCGGTCTGGTTCTGGTCTGGTCTGGTCTGGTCTGGTGTGGTCTGGTTCGTTCTGGTCTGGTCTGGTCTGGTTCGGTCTGGTCTGTTTCGTTCTGGTCTGGTTCGGTCTGTTTCGGTCTGGTCTGGTTCGGTCTGGTTCGGTCTGGTCTGGTCTGGTTCGGTCTGGTTCGGTCTGGTCTGGTTCGGTCTGGTTCGGTCTGGTTCGGTCTGGTCTGGTTCGGTCTGGTCTGGTTCGGTCTGGTCTGGTTCGGTCTGGTTCGGTCTGGTCTGGTTCGGTCTGGTCTGGTTCGGTCTGGTTCGGTCTGGTCTGGTCTGGTTCTGGTTCCGGTCTGGTCTGGTCTGGTTCGGTCTGGTCTGGTCTGGTCTGGTCTGGTTCTGGTTCTGGTCTGGTCTGGTTCGGTCTGGTTCGGTCTGGTTCTGGTTCTGGTCTGGTCTGGTTCGGTCTGGTTCTGGTTCTGGTCTGGTTGGGTCTGGTCTGGTTCGGTCTGGTCTGGTTCTGGTCTGGTCTAGTTCGGTCTGGTCTGGTTCGGTCTGGTTCGGTCTGGTCTGGTTCGGTCTGGTCTGGTCTAGTTCGGTCTGGTCTGGTTCGGTCTGGTCTGGTCTGGTGTGGTTCGGTCTGGTCTGGTCTGGTCTGGTTCTGGTCTGGTCTGGTTCGGTCTGGTTCTGGTCTGGTCTGGTCTGGTTCGGTCTGGTCTGGTCTGGTTCGGTCTGGTCTGGTCTGGTTCGGTCTGGTTCGGTCTGGTAAGGGTCTGGTCTGGTCTGGTTCGGTCTGGTCTGGTTTTGTCTGGTTAGGTCTGGTTCGGTCTGGTCTGGTCTGGTTTGGTCTGGTTCGGTCTGGTTCGGTCTGGTTCGGTCTGGTCTGGTCTGGTTCGGTCTGGTCTGGTCTGGTCTGGTCTGGTTCTGGTTCTGGTCTGGTCTGGTTCGATCTGGTTCTGGTCTGGTGTGGTCTGGTCTGGTTCGGTCTGGTCTGGTCTGGTTCGGTCTGGTCTGGTCTGGTTCTGGTCAGGTCTGGTCTGGTCTGGTTCGGTCTGTTCTGGTCTGGTTCGGTCTGGTCTGGTCTGGTTCGGTCTGGTTCGGTCTGGTTCGGTCTGTTCTGGTCTGGTTCGGTCTGGTCTGGTCTGGTTCGTTCTGGTTCTGGTCTGGTCTGGTCTGGTCTGGTCTGGTTCGGTCTGGTCTGGTCTGGTTCGGTCTGGTCTGGTTCGGGTCTGGTCTGGTCTTGTCTGATTCGGTCTGGTTTGGTCTGGTCTGGTTCTGGTTCTGGTCTGGTCTGGTTCGGTCTGGTTCTGGTCTTGTTCTGGTCTGGTCTGGTTCGGTCTGGTCTGGTCTGGTTTGGTCTGGTTCGGTCTGGTTCGGTCTGGTCTGGTCTGGTCTGGTCTGGTTTGGTCTGGTTCTGGTCTGGTCTGGTTCGGTCTGGTCTGGTCTGGTCTGGTTCGGTCTGGTTCTGGTCTGGTCTGGTTCGGTCTGTTTCTGGTCTGGTCTGGTCTGGTTTGGTCTGGTTCGGTCTGGTTTGGTCTTGTTCGGTCTGGTTCGGTCTGTTCTGGCCTGGTTCTGGTCTGGTCTGGTCTGGTTTGGTCTGGTTCGGTCTGGTTCGGTCTGGTTCGGTCTGGTTCGTTCTGGTCTGGTTCGGTCTGGTTCGGTCTGGTTCTGGTTCTGGTCTGGTTCGGTCTGGTTCGGTCTGGTTCTGGTTCTGGTCTGGTTCGGTCTGGTTCGGGTCTGGTCTGGTCTGGTCTGGTCTGGTTCGGTCTGGTTCGGTCTGGTTCGGTCTGGTCTGGTTCGGTCTGGTCTGGTCTGGTCTTGTCTGGTTCGGTCTGGTCTGGTCTGGTTCGGTCTGGTTCGGTCTGGTTCTGGTCTGGTCTGGTTCGGTCTGGTTCGGTCTGGTCTGGTTCGGTCTGGTCTGGTCTGGTTCTGGTCTGGTCTTGTCTGGTTCGGTCTGGTTCTGGTCTGGTCTGGTTCGGTCTGGTTCGGTCTGGTTCGGTCTGGTCTGGTCTGGTCTGATTTGGTCTGGTTCGGTCTGGTTCGGTCTGGTTCGGTCTTGTTCGGTCTGGTCTGGTCTGGTCTGGTTCGGTCTGGTTCTGGTCTGGTCTGGTTCGGTCTGGTTTGGTCTGGTCTGGTCTGGTCTGTTTCGGTCTGGTCTGGTCTGGTCTGGTTCGGTCTGGTTTGGTCTGGTCTGGTTCGGTCTGGTTCGGTCTGGTCTGGTTCGGTCTGGTTCGGTCTGTTCTGGTCTGGTTCGGTCTGGTTCGTTCTGGTTCTGGTCTGGTCTGGTTCGGTCTGGTTCTGGTCTGGCCTGGTTCGGTCTGGTTCGGTCTGGTCTGGTCTGGTTCGGTCTGGTTATGGTCTTGTCTGTTTCGGTCTGGTTCGGTCTGGTTCGTTCTGGTCTGGTCTGGTCTGGTTCGGTCTGGTTCGGTCTGGTTCGGGTCTGGTCTGGTCTGGTTCGGTCTGGTCTGGTTTGGTCTGGTTCGGTCTGGTTCGGTCTGGTCTGGTCTGGTTTGGTCTGGTTCGGTCTGGTTCGGTCTGGTTCGGTCTGGTCTGGTCTGGTTCGGTCTGGTTCTGGTTCTGGTCTGGTCTGGTTCGGTCTGGTTCTGGTCTGGTGTGGTCTGGTCTGGTCTGGTCTGGTCTGGTTCGGTCTGGTCTGGTCTGGTTCTGGTCAGGTCTGGTCTAGTCTGGTTCGGTCTGGTTATGGTCTTGTCGGGTTCGGTCTGGTTCGTTCTGGTCTGGTCTGGTCTGGTTCGGTCTGGTTCAGTCTGGTTCGGTCTGGTTCGTTCTGGTCTGGTCTGGTCTGGTTCGGTCTGGTCTGGTCTGGTTCTGGTCTGGTCTGGTCTGGTTCGGTCTGGTTCTGGTCTGGTCTGGTCTGGTCTGGTTCGGTCTGGTCTGGTCTGGTTCGGTCTGGTCTGGTCTGGTTCGGTCTGGTCTGGTTCGGTCTGGTTCGGTCTGGTTCTGGTCTGGTCTGGTTCGGTCTGGTTCGGTCTGGTCTGGTTCGGTCTGGTTCGGTCTGGTCTGGTCTGGTTCGGTCTGGTTCTGGTCTGGTCTGGTTCGGTCTGGTTCGGTCTGGTTCGGTCTGGTTCGGTCTGGTTCGGTCTGGTCTGGTCTGGTCTGGTTCGGTCTGGTCTGGTTCGGTCTGGTTCTGGTCTGGTCTGGTTCGGTCTGGTTCGGTCTGGTCTGGTCTGGTCTGGTCTGTTTCGGTCTGGTCTGGTCTGGTCTGGTCTGGTTCGGTCTGGTTCGGTCTGGTCTGGTTCGGTCTGGTTCGGTCTGTTCTGGTCTGGTTCGGTCTGGTTCGTTCTGGTTCTGGTCTGGTCTGGTTCGGTCTGGTTCGGTCTGGTTATGGTCTTGTCTGTTTCGGTCTGGTCTGGTTCGGTCTGGTTCGTTCTGGTCTGGTCTGGTCTGGTTCGGTCTGGTTCGGTCTGGTTCGGGTCTGGTCTGGTCTGGTTCGGTCTAGTCTGGTTTGGTCTGGTTCGGTCTGGTTCGTTCTGGTCTGGTCTGGTCTGGTTCGGTCTGGTTCGGTCTGGTTCGGGTCTGGTCTGGTCTGGTTCGGTCTAGTCTGGTTTGGTCTGGTTCGGTCTGGTTCGGTCTGGTTCGGTCTGGTCTGGTCTGGTTCGGTCTGGTCTGGTCTGGTCTGGTCTGGTTCTGGTTCTGGTCTGGTCTGGTTCGGTCTGGTTCTGGTCTGGTGTGGTCTGGTCTGGTTCGGTCTGGTCTGGTCTGGTTCGGTCTGGTCTGGTTCTGGTCAGGTCTGGTCTGGTCTGGTTCGGTCTGGTTCGTTCTGGTCTGGTCTGGTCTGGTTCGGTCTGTTCTGGTCTGGTTCGGTCTGGTCTGGTTCGGTCTGGTCTGGTTCGGTCTGTTTCGGTCTGGTTCTGTCTGGTCTGGTCTGGTTCGGTCTGGTTCGGTCTGGTCTGGTTCGGTCTGATCTGGTCTGGTTCGGTCTGGTCTGGTTCGGTCTGGTCTGGTTCGGTCTGTTTCGGTCTGGTTCTGTCTGGTCTGGTCTGGTTCGTTCTGGTCTGGTTCGGTCTGGTTCGGTCTGGTCTGGTTCGGTCTGGTTCGGTCTGGTCTGGTTCGGTCTGGTCTGGTCTGGTTCGTTCTGGTCTGGTTCGGTCTGGTCTGGTGTGGTTCGGTCTGGTCTGGTCTGGTCTGGTTCTGGTCTGGTCTGGTCTGGTTCGGTCTGGTCTGGTCTGGTCTGGTTCGGTCTGGTCTGGTTCGGTCTGGTCTGGTCTGGTTCGGTCTGGTCTGGTCTGGTTCGGTCTGGTTCGGTCTGGTCTGGTCTGGTTCGGTCTGGTCTGGTCTGGTTCGGTCTGGTTCGGTCGGGTCTGGTCTGGTTTGGTCTGGTTCGGTCTGGTTCGGTCGGGTCTGGTCTGGTTTGGTCTGGTTCGGTCTGGTTCGGTCTGGTCTGGTCTGGTTTGGTCTGGTTCGGTCTGGTTCGGTCTGGTTCGGTCTGGTCTCGTCTGGTTCTGGTTCTGGTCTGGTCTGGTTCGGTCTGGTTCTGGTCTGGTGTGGTCTGGTCTGGTTCGGTCTGGTCTGGTCTGGTTCGGTCTGGTCTGGTCTGGTTCTGGTCAGGTCTGGTCTGGTTCGGTCTGGTCTGGTCTGGTCTGGTTCTGGGTCTGGTCTGGTCTGGTTCGGTCTGGTTCGATCTGGTTCGGTCTGGTTCTGGTCTGGTCTGGTTCGGTCTGGTTCGGTCTGGTCTGGTCTGGTTCGGTCTGGTTCTGGTCTTGTCTGGTTCGGTCTGGTCTGGTTCGGTCTGGTTCTGGTCTGGTCTGGTCTGGTCTGGTGTGGTCTGGTTCGTTCTGGTCTGGTCTGGTTCGGTCTGGTCTGGTTCGGTCTGTTTCGGTCTGGTCTGGTCTGGTTCGGTCTGGTTCGGTCTGGTCTGGTCTGGTTCGATCTGGTCTGGTTCGGTCTGGATCGGTCTGGTTCGGTCTGGTCTGGTTCGGTCTGGTCTGGTTCGGTCTGGTCTGGTTCGGTCTGGTCTGGTCTGGTCTGGTCTGGTTCTGGTTCTGGTCTGGTCTGGTTCGGTCTGGTCTGGTCTGGTCTGGTCTGGTTCTGGTCTGGTTCGGTCTGTTTCGGTCTGGTTCTGGTTCTGGTCTGGTCTGGTCTGGTTCGGTCTGGTTCGGTCTGGTCTGGTCTGGTCTGGTTCGGTCTGGTTCGGTCTGGTTTGGTCTGGTCTAGTTCTGGTTCTGGTCTGGTCTGGTTCGGTCTGGTTCTGGTCTGGTCTGGTCTGGTTCGGTCTGGTCTGGTTCTGGTCTGGTCTGGTTCGGTCTGGTCTGGTTCGGTCTGGTTCGGTCTGGTCTGGTTCGGTCTGGTCTGGTTCGGTCTGGTCTGGTTCGGTCTGGTCTGGTCTAGTGTGGTTCGGTCTGGTCTGGTCTGGTTCTGGTCTGGTTTGGTCTGGTTCGGTCTGGTTCTGGTCTGGTCTGGTCTGGTCTGGTTCGGTCTGGTCTGGTCTGGTTCGGTCTGGTCTGGTCTGGTTCGTTCTGGTTCGGTCTGGTTCGGGTCTGGTCTGGTCTGGTTTGGTCTGGTTCGGTCTGGTTCGGTCTGGTCTGGTTCGGTCTGGTTCGGTCTGGTTCGGTCTGGTTCGGTCTGGTCTGGTCTGGTCTGGTTCGGTCTGGTCTGGTCTGGTCTGGTCTGGTTCTGGTTCTGGTCTGGTCTGGTTCGGACTGGTCTGGTCTGGTTCGGTCTGGTCTGGTCTGGTTCTGGTTCTGGTCTGGTCTGGTCTGGTTCGGTCTGGTTCTGGTCTGGTGTGGTCTGGTCTGGTTCGGTCTGGTCTGGTCTGGTTCGGTCTGGTGTGGTCTGGTTCTGGTCAGGTCTGGTCTGGTCTGGTTCGGTCTGTTCTGGTCTGGTTCGGTCTGGTCTGGTCTGGTTTGGTCTGGTTCGGTCTGGTTCGGTCTGTTCTGGTCTGGTTCGGTCTGGTTCTGGTCTGGTCTGGTCTGGTCTGGTTCGGTCTGGTCTGGTCTGGTCTGGTTCGGTCTGGTTCGGTCTGGTTTGGTCTGGTCTAGTTCTGGTTCTGGTCTGGTCTGGTTCGGTCTGTTCTGGTCTGGTTCTGGTCTGGTCTGGTTCGGTCTGGTTTGGTCTGGTTCGTCTGGTTCGGTCTGGTTGGGTCTGGTCTGGTCTGGTCTGGTTCGGTCTGTTTCGGTCTGGTCTGGTCTGGTTTGTTCTGGTTCGGTCTGGTTCGGTCTGGTCTAGTCTGGTTCGTTCTGGTCTGGTCTGGTTCGGTCTGGTCTGGTTCGGTCTGGTTCGGTCTGGTTCGGTCTGGTCTGGTTCGGTCTGGTTCGGTCTGGTTTGGTTCGGTCTGGTTCGGTCTGGTGTGGTTCGGTCTGGTCTGGTTCGGTCTGGTTCGGTCTGGTTCGGTCTGGTCTGGTCTGGTTCGGTCTGGTCTGGTCTGGTTCGGTCTGGTCTGGTCTGGTTCGGTCTGGTCTGGTCTGGTTCTGGTTCTGGTTCTGGTCTGGTCTGGTCTGGTTCGGTCTGGTTCTGGTTCTGGTCTGGTCTGGTTCGGTCTCGTCTGGTTCGGTCTGGTTCGGTCTGGTCTGGTTCGGTCTGGTCTGGTCTGGTTCGGTCTGGTCTGGTTCGGTCTGGTCTGGTCTGGTGTGGTTCGGTCTGGTCTGGTCTGGTTCGGTCTGGTTCTGGTCTGGTGTGGTCTGGTCTGGTTCGGTCTGGTCTGGTCTGGTCTGGTTCTGGTCAGGTCTGGTCTGGTCTGGTTCGGTCTGGTCTGGTCTGGTCTGGTTCTGGTTCTGGTCTGGTTCGGTCTGGTTCGGTCTGGTTCGGTCTGGTTCTGGTCTGGTCTGGTTCGGTCTGGTTCGGTCTGGTCTGGTCTGGTTCGGTCTGGTTCTGGTCTTGTCTGGTTCGGTCTGGTCTGGTTCGGTCTGGTTCTGGTCTGGTCTGGTCTGGTGTGGTCTGGTTCGGTCTGGTTCTGGTCTGGTCTGGTCTGGTCTGGTGTGGTCTGGTTCGTTCTGGTCTGGTCTGGTTCGGTCTGGTCTGGTTCGGTCTGTTTCGGTCTGGTCTGGTCTGGTTCGGTCTGGTTCGGTCTGGTCTGGTCTGGTTCGGTCTGGTCTGGTTCGGTCTGGTTCGGTCTGGTTCGGTCTGGTTCGGTCTGGTCTGGTGTGGTCTGGTTCTGGTTCTGGTCTGGTCTGGTTCGGTCTGGTTCGGTCTGGTTCTGGTTCTGGTCTGGTCTGGTTCGGTCTGGTTCTGGTTCTGGTCTGGTCTGGTTCGGTCTGGTCTGGTTCGGTCTGGTCTGGTTCTGGTCTGGTCTGGTCTGGTTCGGTCTGGTCTGGTTCGGTCTGGTCTGGTGTGGTTTGGTCTGGTCTGGTCTGGTTCGGTCTGGTTCTGGTCTGGTCTGGTCTGGTTCGGTCTGGTCTGGTCTGGTTCGGTCTGGTCTGGTGTGGTTCGGTCTGGTCTGGTCTGGTCTGGTTCTGGTCTGGTCTGGTTCGGTCTGGTTCTGGTCTGGTCTGGTCTGGTCTGGTTCGGTCTGGTCTGGTCTGGTTCGGTCTGGTCTGGTCTGGTTCGGTCTGGTTCGGTCTGGTTCGGGTCTGGTCTGGTCTGGTTCCGTCTGGTCTGGTTTGGTCTGGTTCGGTCTGGTTCGGTCTGGTCTGGTCTGGTTTGGTCTGGTTCGGTCTGGTTCGGTCTGGTCTGGTCTGGTCTGGTTCGGTCTGGTCTGTTCTGGTCTGGTCTGGTCTGGTTCTGGTTCTGGTCTGGTCTGGTTCGGTCTGGTTCTGGTCTGGTGTGGTCTGGTCTGGTTCAGTCTGGTCTGGTCTGGTTCGGTCTGGTCTGGTCTGGTTCTTGTCAGGTCTGGTCTGGTCTGTTTCGGTCTGTTCTGGTCTGGTTCGGTCTGGTTCGGTCTGTTCTGGTCTGGTTCGGTCTGGTTCTGGTCTGGTCTGGTCTGGTCTGGTCTGGTTCGGTCTGGTCTGGTCTGGTTTGGTCTGGTTCGGTCTGTTTCGGTCTGGTTGGGTCTGGTCTGGTCTGGTCTGGTCCGGTCTGGTTCTGGTCTGGTCTGGTTCGGTCTGGTCTGGTCTGGTTCGGTCTGGTCTGGTCTGGTCTGGTTCTGGTCTGGTCTGGTTCGGTCTGGTTCTGGTCTGGTCTGGTCTGGTTCGGTCTGGTCTGGTCTGGTTCGGTCTGGTCTGGTCTGGTTCGGGTCTGGTCTGGTCTGGTTCCGTCTGGTCTGGTTTGGTCTGGTTCGGTCTGGTTCGGTCTGGTCTGGTCTGGTTTGGTCTGGTTCGGTCTGGTTCGGTCTGGTTCGGTCTGGTCTGGTCTGGTCTGGTTCGGTCTGGTCTGGTCTGGTCTGGTCTGGTCTGGTTCTGGTTCTGGTCTGGTCTGGTTCGGTCTGGTCTGGTCTGGTTCTTGTCAGGTCTGGTCTGGTCTGTTTCGGTCTGTTCTGGTCTGGTTCGGTCTGGTCTGGTCTGGTTCGGTCTGGTTCGGTCTGGTTCGGTCTGTTCTGGTCTGGTTCGGTCTGGTTCTGGTCTGGTCTGGTCTGGTCTGGTCTGGTTCGGTCTGGTCTGGTCTGGTTTGGTCTGGTTCGGTCTGTTTCGGTCTGGTTGGGTCTGGTCTGGTCTGGTCTGGTCCGGTCTGGTTCTGGTCTGGTCTGGTTCGGTCTGGTCTGGTCTGGTTCGGTCTGGTTCTGGTCTGGTCTGGTTCGGTCTGGTTCGGTCTGGTTCGGTCTGGTTCTGGTCTGGTCTGGTCTGGTTTGGTCTGGTTCGGTCTGGTTTGGTCTGGTTCGGTCTGGTTCGGTCTGTTCTGGCCTGGTTCTGGTCTGGTCTGGTTTGGTCTGGTTCGGTCTGGTTCGGTCTGGTTCGGTCTGGTTCATTCTGGTTCGTTCTGGTCTGGTTTGGTCTGGTTCGGTCTGGTTCGGTCTGGTCTGGTTTGGTCTGGTTCGGTCTGGTTCGGTCTGGTTCTGGTCTGGTCTGGTTCGGTCTGGTCTGGTTTGGTCTGGTTCGGTCTGGTTCGGTCTGGTTCTGGTCTGGTCTGGTTCGGTCTGGTTCGGTCTGGTTCGGTCTGGTCTAGTCTGGTTCTGTCTGGTCTGGTCTGGTCTGGTTTGGTCTGGTTCGGTCTGGTTCGGTCTGGTCTGGTCTGGTCTGGTTTGGTCTTGTTCGGTCTGGTTCTGGTTCTGGTCTGGTCTGGTCTGGTCTGGTTCGGTCTGGTTCGGGTCTGGTCTGGTCTGGTCTGGTTCGGTCTGGTCTGGTCTGGTTCGGTCTGGTCTGGTCTGGTTCGGTCTGGTTCGGTCTGGTTCTGGTCTGGTTCGGTCTGGTTCGGTCTGGTCTGGTTCGGTCTGGTCTGGTCTGGTTCAGTCTGGTTCGGTCTGGTCTGGTCTGGTTCGGTCTGGTTCGGTCTGGTTCGGTCTGGTTCGGTCTGGTTCTGGTCTGGTCTGGTTCGGTCTGGTTCGGTCTGGTTCGGTCTGGTCTGGTCTGGTTTGGTCTGGTTCGGTCTGGTTCGGTCTGGTCTGGTCTGGTCTGGTCTGGTTCTGGTCTGGTCTGGTCTGGTCTGGTTCGGTCTGGTTCGGGTCTGGTCTGGTCTGGTCTGGTTCGGTCTGGTTCGGTCTGGTCTGGTCTGGTTCGGTCTGGTTCGGTCTGGTTATGGTCTTGTCTGTTTCGGTCTGGTCTGGTTCGGTCTGGTTCGTTCTGGTCTGGTCTGGTCTGGTTCGGTCTGGTTCGGTCTGGTTCGGGTCTGGTCTGGTCTGGTTCGGTCTGGTTCGGTCTGGTCTGGTCTGGTCTGGTTCGGTCTGGTTCGGTCTGGTTCGGGTCTGGTCTGGTCTGGTTCGGTCTGGTGTGGTTTGGTCTGGTTTGGTCTGGTTTGGTCTGGTTCGGTCTGGTTCGGTCTGGTTCGGTCTGGTCTGGTTCGGTCTGGTCTGGTCTGGTCTGGTCTGGTTCTGGTTCTGGTCTGGTCTGGTCTGGTTCGGTCTGGTTCTGGTCTGGTGTGGTCTGGTCTGGTTCGGTCTGGTCTGGTCTGGTTCGGTCTGGTCTGGTCTGGTTCTGGTCTGGTCTGGTCTGGTTCGGTCTGGTCTGGTCTGGTTCGGTCTGGTCTGGTCTGGTTCTGGTCAGGTCTGGTCTGGTCTGGTTCGGTCTGTTCTGGTCTGGTTCGGTCTGGTCTGGTCTGGTTCGGTCTGGTTCGGTCTGTTCTGGTCTGGTTCGGTCTGGTCTGGTCTGGTTCGGTCTGGTTCTGGTCTGGTCTGGTCTGGTCTGGTTCGGTCTGGTCTGGTCTGGTTCGGTCTGGTCTGGTTCGGGTCTGGTCTGGTCTGGTCTGGTTCGGTCTGGTTCGGTCTGGTTTGGTCTGGTCTGGTTCTGGTTCTGGTCTGGTCTGGTTCGGTCTGGTTCTGGTCTGGTTCTTGTCTGGTCTGGTTCGGTCTGGTCTGGTCTGGTTTGGTCTGGTTTGGTCTGGTTCGGTCTGGTTCGGTCTGGTTGGGTCTGGTCTGGTCTGGTCTGGTTCGGTCTAGTTCTGTTCTGGTCTGGTTCGGTCTGGTCTGGTCTGGTTCGGTCTGGTTCTGGTCTGGTCTGGTTCGGTCTGGTTCGGTCTGGTTCGGTCTGGTTCTGGTCTGGTCTGGTTTGGTCTGGTTCGGTCTGGTTCGGTCTGTTCTGGCTTGGTTCTGGTCTGGTCTGGTCTGGTTTGGTCTGGTTCGGTCTGGTTCGTTCTGGTCTGGTTCGGTCTGGTTCGGTCTGGTCTGGTCTGGTCTGGTCTCATCTGGTTCGTTCTGGTCTGGTTTGGTCTGGTTCGGTGTGGTTCGGTCTGGTTCTGGTCTGGTCTGGTTCGGTCTGGTCTGGTCTGGTTTGGTCTGGTTCGGTCTGGTTCGGTCTGGTCTGGTCTGGTCTGGTCTGGTTTGGTCTTGTTCGGTCTGGTTCTGGTTCTGGTCTGGTCTGGTCTGGTTCGGTCTGGTTCGGGTCTGGTCTGGTCTGGTCTGGTCTGGTTCGGTCTGGTTCGGTCTGGTCTGGTCTGGTCTGGTTCGGTCTGGTCTGGTCTGGTTCGGGTCTGGTCTGGTCTGGTTCGGTCTGGTCTGGTCTGGTTCGGTCTGGTTCGGTCTGGTTCTGGTCTGGTCTGGTTCGGTCTGGTCTGGTCTGGTTCAGTCTGGTTCGGTCTGGTCTGGTTCTGGTCTGGTCTGGTTCGGTCTGGTTCTGGTCTGGTCTGGTTCGGTCTGGTTCGGTCTGGTTCGGTCTGGTTCGGTCTGGTCTGGTCTGGTCTGGTTTGGTCTGGTTCGGTCTGGTTCGGTCTGGTTGGGTCTGGTCTGGTCTGGTTCGGTCTGGTCTGGTTCGGTCTGGTTCTGGTCTGGTCTGGTTCGGTCTGGTTCGGTCTGGTCTGGTCTGGTCTGTTTCGGTCTGGTCTGATCTGGTCTGGTCTGGTTCGGTCTGGTTTGGTCTGGTCTGGTTCGGTCTGGTTCGGTCTGGTCTGGTTCGGTCTGGTTCGGTCTGTTCTGGTCTGGTTCGGTCTGGTTCGTTCTGGTTCTGGTCTGGTTCGGTCTGGTTCTGGTCTGGTCTGGTTCGGTCTGGTTCGGTCTGGTCTGATTCGGTCTGGTTCTGGTCTGGTTCGGTCTGGTTCGGTCTTGTCATGTTCGGTCTGGTTCGGTCTGGTCTGGTTCGGTCTGGTCTGGTTCGGTCTGGTCTGGTTCGGTCTGGTTCGGTCTGGTTCGGTCTGGTCTGGTTCGGTCTGTTTCGGTCTGGTTCGGTCTGGTTCTGGTCTGGTCTGGTTCTGGTTCTGGTCTGGTCTGGTCTGGTTTGGTCTGGTTCGGTCTGGTTCGGTCTGGTTCGTTCTGGTCTGGTTCGGTCTGGTTCGGTCTGGTCTGGTCTGGTTCGGTCTGGTTCTGGTTCTGGTCTGGTTCTGGTTCTGGTCTGGTCTGGTTCGGTCTGGTTCTGGTCTGGTCTGGTTCGGTCTGGTCTGGTTCAGTCTGGTCTGGTTCTGGTCTGGTCTGGTTCGGTCTGGTCTGGTTCGGTCTGGTCTGGTTCGGTCTGGTTCGGTCTGGTCTGGTTCGGTCTGGTCTGGTTCGGTCTGGTCTGGTTCGGTCTGGTCTGGTCTGGTCTGGTTCGGTCTGGTCTGGTCTGGTTCTGGTCTGGTCTGGTCTGGTTCGGTCTGGTTCTGGTCTGGTCTGGTCTGGTTCGGTCTGGTCTGGTCTGGTTCGGTCTGGTCTGGTCTGGTTCTGGTCTGGTCAGGTCTGGTCTGGTTCGGTCTGGTCTGGTCTGGTCTGGTTCGGTCTGGTTCTGGTCTGGTCTGGTCTGGTTCGGTCTGGTCTGGTTCGGTCTGGTCTGGTCTGGTTCTGGTCTGGTCAGGTCTGGTCTGGTTCGGTCTGGTCTGGTTCGGTCTGGTTCTGGTCTGGTCTGGTTCGGTCTGGTTCTGGTCTGGTCTGGTTCTGGTCTGGTTCGGGTCTGGTCTGGTCTGGTTCTGGTTCTGGTCTGGTTCGGGTCTGGTCTGGTCTGGTCTGGTTCGGTCTGGTTCTGGTCTGGTCTGGTCTGGTTTGGTCTGGTCTGGTCTTGTTCGGTCTGGTCTGGTCTGGTTCTGGTTCTGGTCTGGTCTGGTTCGGGTCTGGTCTGGTCTGATTCGGTCTGGTTCTGGTTCTGGTCTGGTCTGGTCTGGTTCGGGTCTGGTCTTGTTCGGTCTGGTTCTGGTCTGGTCTGGTTCGGTCTGGTCTGGTTCGGTCTGGTCTGGTTCTGGTCTGGTTCGGTCTGGTCTGGTTCGGTCTGGTTCGGTCTGGTCTGGTTCGGTCTGGTCTGGTCTGGTTCGGTCTGGTCTGGTTCGGTCTGGTCTGGTCTGGTTCGGTCTGGTCTGGTCTGGTCTGGTTCTGGTCTGGTCTGGTCTTGTTCGGTCTGGTTCTGGTCTGGTCTGGTCTGGTCTGGTTCGGTCTGGTCTGGTCTGGTTCGGTCTGGTTCTGGTCTGGTCAGGTCTGGTCTGGTTCGGTCTGGTCTGGTCTGGTCTGGTTCTGTCTGGTTCTGGTCTGGTCTGGTTCGGTCTGGTCTGGTCTGGTTCTGGTCTGGTCAGGTCTGGTCTGGTTCGGTCTGGTCTGGTCTGGTCTGGTCTGGTTCGGTCTGGTTCGGTCTGGTTCGGGTCTGGTCTGGTCTGGTTCGGTCTGGTCTGGTCTGGTATGGTCTGGTTCGGTCTGGTTTGGTCTGGTCTGGTCTAGTTCGGTCTGGTCTGGTCTGGTTCTGGTCTGGTCAGGTCTGGTCTGGTCTGGTTCGGTCTGGTCTGGTCTGGTTCTGGTTCTGGTCTGGTCTGGTTCGGTCTGTTTCTGGTCTGGTCTGGTTCGGTCTGGTTCTGGTCTGGTCTGGTTCGGTCTGGTTCGGTCTGGTTCTGGTCTTGTCTGGTCTGGTTCGGTCTGGTTCTGTTCTGGTCTGGTCTGGTTCGGTCTGGTTCTGGTCTTGTCTGGTCTGGTTCGGTCTGGTCTGGTTCGGTCTGGTTCGGTCTGGTTCGGCGGGTCTGGTCTGGTTCGGTCTGGTTCTGATCTGATCTGGTCTGGTCTGGTTCGGTCTGGTTCGTTCTGGTCTGGTTCGGTCTGGTTCGGTCTGGTTCGGTCGGGTCTGGTCTGGTTCGGTCTGGTTCTGGTTCTGGTCTGGTTCGG
Organism: Oncorhynchus mykiss; assembly: GCF_013265735.2. NCBI lineage: Eukaryota > Metazoa > Chordata > Actinopteri > Salmoniformes > Salmonidae > Oncorhynchus > Oncorhynchus mykiss. Next base: position 52,538 of record NW_023493845.1, on the reverse strand, counting down.
TCTGGTTCGGTCGGGTCTGGTCTGGTTCGGTCTGGTCTGGTTCGGTCTGGTTCTGGTCTGGTTCTGGTTCGGGTCTGGTCTGGTTCGGTCTGGTCTGGTATGGTTCGGTCTGGTTCGGTCTGGTTCGGTCTGTTCTGGTCTGGTTCGGTCTGGTCTGGTCTGGTTCGGTCTGGTTCTGGTCTGGTCTGGTTCGGTCTGGTCTGGTCTGGTTCGGTCTGGTTCTGGTCTGGTCTGGTTCGGTCTGGTTCGGTCTGGTTCTGGTCTTGTCTGGTCTGGTTTGGTCTGGTTCTGATCTGGTCTGGTCTGGTTCGGTCTGGTTCGGTCTGGTCTGGTTCGGTCTGGTTCGTTCTGGTCTGGTTCGGTCTGGTTCGGTCTGGTCTGGTCTGGTTCGGTCTGGTCTGGTCTGGTTCTGGTCAGGTCTGGTCTGGTTCGGTCTGGTCTGGTCTGGTCTGGTTCTGGTTCTGGTCTGGTTCGGTCTGGTTCTGGTCTGGTCTGGTTCGGTCTGGTTCGGTCTGGTGGTCTGGTCTGGTCTTGTTCGGTCTGGTTCTGGTCTGGTCTGGTTCGGTCTGGTTCGGTCTGGTTCTGATCTGGTCTGGTCTGGTTCGGTCTGGTTCGTTCTGGTCTGGTGCGGTCTTGTTCGGTCTGGTTCGGTCGGGTCTGGTCTGGTTTGGTCTGGTTCTGGTCTGGTTCTGGTCTGGTTCGGTCTGGTTCGGTCTGGTCTGGTTCAGTCTGGTTCTGGTCTGGTCTGGTCTGGTCTGGTGTGGTCTGGTTCGGTCTGGTTCGTTCTGGTCTGGTCTGGTTCGGTCTGGTCAGGTCTGGTTCGGTCTGGTCTGGTTCGGTCTGGTCTGGTTCGGTCTGGTCTGGTCTGGTTTGGTTCGGTCTGGTTCGGTCTGGTCTGGTCTGGTCTGGTTTGGTCTTGTTCGGTCTGGTTCTGGTTCTGGTTTGGTCTGGTTTGGTCTGGTTCTGGTCTGGTTCTGGTTCGGGTCTGGTCTGGTTCGGTCTGGTCTGGTATGGTTCGGTCTGGACTGGTTTGGTCTGGTTCGGTCTGGTCTGGTTCGGTCTGGTTCTGGTCTGGTTCTGGTTCGGGTCTGGTCTGGTTCGGTCTGGTCTGGTATGGTTCGGTCTGGACTGGTTTGGTCTGGTTCGGTCTGGTCTGGTTCGGGTCTGGTCTGGTCTGGTTTGGTCGGGTTCGGGTCTGGTCTGGTCTGGTCTGGTTCGGTCTGGTTCGGTCTGGTCTGGTTCGGGTCTGGTCTGGTCTGGTTCGGTCTGGTCTGGTTCGGTCTGTTTCGGTCTGGTTCTGTCTGGTCTGGTCTGGTTCGGTCTGGTTCGGTCTGGTTCGGGTCTGGTCTGGTCTGGTTCGGTCTGGTCTGGTTCGGTCTGGTTCGGTCTGGTTCGGTCCGGTTCGGTCTGGTCTGGTTCAGTCTGGTCTGGTTCTGGTCTGGTCAGGTCTGGTCTGGTCTGGTTCAGTCTGGTCTGGTCTGGTTCTGGTTCTGGTCTGGTCTGGTTCGGTCTGGTTCTGGTCTGGTCTGGTCTGGTTTGGTCTGGTCTGGTCTGGTTCGGTCTGGTCTGGTCTGGTTCGGTCTGGTTCGGTCTGGTTCGGGTCTGGTCTGGTCTGGTTTGGTCTGGTTCGGTCTGGTTCGGTCTGGTCTGGTCTGGTTCGGTCTGGTTCGGTCTGGTTCGGTCTGGTTCGGTCTGGTCTGGTCTGGTCTGGTTCGGTCTGGTCTGGTCTGGGTCTGGTCTGGTCTGGTCTGGTTCGGTCTGGTCTGGTCTGGTCTGGTCTGGTTCTGGTTCTGGTCTGGTCTGGTCTTGTTCGGTCTGGTCTGGTCTTGTTCGGTCTGGTCTGGTCTGGTTCTGGTCAGGTCTGGTCTGGTCTGGTTCGGTCTGTTCTGGTCTGGTTCGGTCTGGTCTGGTCTGGTTTGGTCTGGTTCGGTCTGGTTCGGTCTGTTCGTGTCTGGTTCGGTCTGGTTCTGGTCTGGTCTGGTCTGGTTCGGTCTGGTCTGGTCTGGTCTGGTCTGGTCTGGTTCGGTCTGGTTCGGTCTGGTTTGGTCTGGTCTAGTTCTGGTTCTGGTCTGGTCTGGTTCGGTCTGGTTCTGGTCTGGTTCTGGTCTGGTCTGGTTCGGTCTGGTCTGGTCTGGTTTGGTCTGGTTCGTCTGGTTCGGTCTGGTTGGGTCTGGTCTGGTCTGGTCTGGTTCGGTCTGTTTCGGTCTGGTCTGGTCTGGTTTGGTCTGGTTCGGTCTGGTTCGGTCTGGTCTGGTCTGGTTCGTTCTGGTCTGGTCTGGTTCGGTCTGGTCTGGTTCGGTCTGTTTCGGTCTGGTCTGGTCTGGTTCGGTCTGGTTCGGTCTGGTTTGGTCTGGTCTGGTCTGGTTCGGTCTGGTTCGGTCTGGTCTGGTTCGGTCTGGTTCGGTCTGGTGTGGTTCGGTCTGGTCTGGTTCGGTCTGGTTCGGTCTGGTCTGGTCTGGTTCGGTCTGGTCTGGTCTGGTTCGGTCTGGTCTGGTCTGGTCTGGTTCTGGTCTGGTCTGGTTCGGTCTGGTTCGGTCTGGTTCTGGTTCTGGTCTGGTCTGGTCTGGTTCGGTCTGGTTCTGGTTCGGTCTGGTCTGGTTCGGTCTGGTCTGGTTCTGGTCTGGTTCGGTCTGGTCTGGTCCGGTCTGGTCTGGTCTGGTGTGGTTCGGTCTGGTTCTGGTCTGGTGTGGTCTGGTCTGGTTCGGTCTGGTCTGGTCTGGTCTGGTCTGGTTCTGGACAGGTCTGGTCTGGTTCGGTCTGGTCTGGTCTGGTCTGGTTCTGGTTCTGGTCTGGTCTGGTTCGGTCTGGTTCGGTCTGGTTCGGTCTGGTTCTGGTCTGGTCTGGTTCGGTCTGGTTCGGTCTGGTCTGGTCTTGTCTTGTTCGGTCTGGTCTGGTTCGGGTCTGGTCTGGTCTGGTCTGGTGTGGTCTGGTTCGTTCTGGTCTGGTTCGGTCTGTTTCGGTCTGGTCTGGTCTGGTTCGGTCTGGTTCGGTCTGGTTCGGTCTGGTCTGGTCTGGTTCGGTCTGGTTCGGTCTGGTCTGGTTCGGTCTGGTTCGGTCTGGTCTGGTTCGGTCTGGTTCGGTCTGGTTCGGTCTGGTCTGGTCTGGTTCGTTCTGGTCTGGTCTGGTTCGGTCTGGTCTGGTTCGGTCTGTTTCGGTCTGGTCTGTTCTGGTCAGGTCTGGTCTGGTTCGGTCTGGTCTGGTCTGGTCTGGTTCTGGTTCTGGTCTGGTCTGGTTCGGTCTGGTTCGGTCTGGTTCGGTCTGGTTCTGGTCTGGTCTGGTTCGGTCTGGTTCGGTCTGGTCTGGTCTGGTTCGGTCTGGTTCGGTCTGGTTCTGGTCTTGTCTTGTTCGGTCTGGTCTGGTTCGGGTCTGGTCTGGTCTGGTCTGGTGTGGTCTGGTTCGTTCTGGTCTGGTTCGGTCTGTTTCGGTCTGGTCTGGTCTGGTTCGGTCTGGTTCGGTCTGGTTCGGTCTGGTCTGGTCTGGTTCGGTCTGGTTCGGTCTGGTCTGGTTCGGTCTGGTTCGGTCTGGTCTGGTTCGGTCTGGTTCGGTCTGGTTCGGTCTGGTCTGGTCTGGTTCGTTCTGGTCTGGTCTGGTTCGGTCTGGTCTGGTTCGGTCTGTTTCGGTCTGGTCTGGTCTGGTTCGGTCTGGTTCGGTCTGGTTTGGTCTGGTCTGGTCTGGTTCGGTCTGGTTCGGTCTGGTTCGGTCTGGTTCGGTCTGGTCTGGTTCGGTCTGGTTCGGTCTGGTCTGGTCTGGTTCGGTCTGGTCTGGTTCGGTCTGGTTCTGGTCTGGTCTGGTCTGGTCTGGTGTCGTCTGGTTCGTTCTGGTCTGGTCTGGTTCGGTCTGGTCTGGTTCGGTCTGTTTCGGTCTGGTCTGGTCTGGTTCGGTCTGGTTCGGTCTGGTTCGGTCTGGTCTGGTCTGGTTCGGTCTGGTTCGGTCTGGTCTGGTTCGGTCTGGTTCGGTCTGGTTCGGTCTGGTTCGGTCTGGTCTGGTCTGGTCTGGTTCGGTCTGGTCTGGTCTGGTCTGGTCTGGTTCTGGTTCTGGTCTGGTCTGGTTCGGTCTGGTTCTGGTTCTGGTCTGGTCTGGTTCGGTCTGGTCTGGTTCCGTCTGGACTGGTTTGGTCTGGTTCGGTCTGGTTCGGTCTGGTCTGGTTCGGTCTGGTCTGGTATGGTTCGGTCTGGTCTGGTCTGGTTCGGTCTGGTTTGGTCGGGTTCGGGTCTGGTCTGGTCTGGTCTGGTTCGGTCTGTTCTGGTCTGGTTCGGTCTGGTCTGGTTCGGTCTGTTTCGGTCTGGTTCTGTCTGGTCTGGTCTGGTTCGGTCTGGTTCGGTCTGGTTCGGTCTGGTCTGGTCTGGTTCGGTCTGGTCTGGTTCGGTCTGGTTCGGTCTGGTTCGGTCTGGTCCGGTTCGGTCTGGTCTGGTTCGGTCTGGTCTGGTTCTGGTCTGGTCAGGTCTGGTCTGGTCTGGTTCAGTCTGGTCTGGTCTGGTCTGGTTCGGTCTGGTTCTGGTCTGGTCTGGTCTGGTTCGGTCTGGTCTGGTCTGGTTCGGTCTGGTCTGGTCTGGTTCGGTCTGGTTCGGTCTGGTTCGGGTCTGGTCTGGTCTGGTCTGGTTCGGTCTGGTTCGGTCTGGTTCGGTCTGGTCTGGTCTGGTTCGGTCTGGTTCGGTCTGGTCTGGTTCGGTCTGGTCTGGTCTGGTCTGGTTCGGTCTGGTCTGTTCTGGTCTGGTCTGGTTCTGGTTCTGGTCTGGTCTGGTTCGGTCTGGTCTGGTCTGGTCTGGTTCGGTCTGGTCTGGTCTGGTCTGGTTCTGGTTCTGGTCTGGTTCGGTCTGTTCTGGTCTGGTGTGGTCTGGTCTTGTTCGGTCTGGTCTGGTCTGGTTCTGGTCAGGTCTGGTCTGGTCTGGTTCGGTCTGTTCTGGTCTGGTTCGGTCTGGTCTGGTCTGGTTTGGTCTGGTTCGGTCTGGTTCGGTCTGTTCTGGTCTGGTTCGGTCTGGTTCTGGTCTGGTCTGGTCTGGTCTGGTTCGGTCTGGTCTGGTCTGGTCTGGTTCGGTCTGGTTCGGTCTGGTTTGGTCTGGTCTAGTTCTGGTTCTGGTCTGGTTCGGTCTGGTTCTGGTCTGGTTCTGGTCTGGTCTGGTTCGGTCTGGTCTGGTCTGGTTTGGTCTGGTTCGTCTGGTTCGGTCTGGTTGGGTCTGGTCTGGTCTGGTCTGGTTCGGTCTGTTTCGGTCTGGTCTGGTCTGGTTTGGTCTGGTTCGGTCTGGTTCGGTCTGGTCTGGTCTGGTTCGTTCTGGTCTGGTCTGGTTCGGTCTGGTCTGGTTCGGTCTGTTTCGGTCTGGTCTGGTCTGGTTCGGTCTGGTTTGGTCTGGTCTGGTCTGGTTCGGTCTGGTTCGGTCGGGTCTGGTTCGGTCTGGTTCGGTCTGGTGTGGTTCGGTCTGGTCTGGTTCGGTCTGGTTCGGTCTGGTTCGGTCTGGTCTGGTCTGGTTCGGTCTGGTCTGGTCTGGTTCGGTCTGGTCTGGTCATGTCTGGTCTGGTCTGGTTCTGGTTCGGTCTGGTCTGGTTCGGTCTGGTCCGGTCTGGTCTGGTCTGGTGTGGTTTGGTCTGGTCTGGTCTGGTTCGGTCTGGTTCGGTCTGGTCTGGTCTGGTCTGGTTCGGTCTGGTCTGGTCTGGTCTGGTCTGGTCTGGTTCTGGTTCTGGTCTGGTCTGGTTCGGTCTGGTTCTGGTCTGGTGTGGTCTGGTTCGGTCTGGTCTGGTTCGGTCTGGTCTGGTTCGGTCTGGTCTGGTATGGTTCGGTCTGGTCTGGTTCGGTCTGGTTCGGTCTGGTCTGGTTCGGTCTGGTTCTGGTCTGGTTCTGGTTCGGGTCTGGTCTGGTTCGGTCTGGTCTGGTATGGTTCGGTCTGGACTGGTTTGGTCTGGTTCGGTCTGGTTCTGGTTCTGGTCTGGTCTGGTTCGATCTGGTCTGGTCTGGTTCGGTCTGGTCTGGTTCGGGTCTGGTCTGGTCTGGTTCGGTCTGGTTTGGTCGGGTTCGGGTCTGGTCTGGTCTGGTCTGGTTCGGTCTGGTCTGGTTCGGTCTGGTCTAGTTCGGGTCTGGTCTGGTCTGGTTCGGTCTGGTCTGGTTCGGTCTGTTTCGGTCTGGTTCTGTCTGGTCTGGTCTGGTTCGGTCTGGTTCGGTCTGGTTCGGTCTGGTCTGGTCTGGTTCGGTCTGGTCTGGTCTGGTTCTGGTCAGGTCTGGTCTGGTCTGGTTCGGTCTGTTCTGGTCTGGTTCGGTCTGGTCTGGTCTGGTTTGGTCTGGTTCGGTCTGGTTCGGTCTGTTCTGGTCTGGTTCGGTCTGGTTCTGGTCTGGTCTGGTCTGGTCTGGTTCGGTCTGGTCTGGTCTGGTCTGGTTCGGTCTGGTTCGGTCTGGTTTGGTCTGGTCTAGTTCTGGTTCTGGTCTGGTCTGGTTCGGTCTGGTTCTGGTCTGGTTCTGGTCTGGTCTGGTTCGGTCTGGTCTGGTCTGGTTTGGTCTGGTTCGTCTGGTTCAGTCTGGTTGGGTCTGGTCTGGTCTGGTCTGGTTCGGTCTGTTTCGGTCTGGTCTGGTCTGGTTTGGTCTGGTTCGGTCTGGTTCGGTCTGGTCTGGTCTGGTTCGTTCTGGTCTGGTCTGGTTCGGTCTGTTTCGGTCTGGTCTGGTCTGGTTCGGTCTGGTTCGGTCTGGTTTGGTCTGGTCTGGTCTGGTTCGGTCTGGTTCGGTCTGGTCTGGTTCGGTCTGGTGTGGTTCGGTCTGGTCTGGTTCGGT
>NW_023493845.1:0-45287 GCF_013265735.2 Oncorhynchus mykiss | reverse complement strand
GTTCGGTCTGGTTCGGTCTGGTTCGGTCTGGTTCTGTCTGGTTCGGTATGGTCTGGTCTGGTTCGGTCTGGTTCGGTCTGGTTCGTTCTGATCTGGTTCGGTCTGGTTCGGTCTGGTCTGGTCTGGTCTGGTCTGGTTCGGTCTGGTCTGGTTCGGTATGGTCTGGTCTGGTTCGGTCTGGTTCTGGTTCTGGTCTGGTCTGGTCTGGTTCTGGTCTGGTCTGGTCTGGTTCGGTCTGGTCTGGTCTGGTCTGGTCTGGTTCTGGTCTGGTCTGGTTCGGTCTGGTCTGGTTCGGTCTGGTTCGGTCTGGTTCGTTCTGATCTGGTTCGGTCTGGTTCTGGTTCTGGTCTGGTCTGGTCTGGTTCTGGTCTGGTCTGGTTCGGCCTGGTCTGTTTCGGTCTGGTCTGGTTCTGGTCTGGTCTGGTCTGGTCTGGTTCGGTCTGGTTCTGGTTCTGGTCTGGTCTTGTCTGGTCTGGTTCTGGTCTGGTCTGGTCTAGTTCTGGTCTGGTCTGGTCTATTTCGGTCTGGTTCTGGTTCTGGTCTGGTTCTGGTCTGGTCTGGTTCTGGTCTGGTCTGGTCTGGTTCGGTCTGGTTCTGGTTCTGGTCTGGTCTGGTTCGGTCTGGTCTGGTTCGGTCTGGTCTGGTTCTGGTCTGGTCTGGTTCGGTCTGGTCTGGTTCGGTCTGGTTCGGTCTGGTCTGGTTCGGTCTGGTCTGGTTCGGTCTGGTCTGGTTCGGTCTGGTCTGGTCTGGTCTGGTTCGGTCTGGTCTGGTCTGTTCTGGTCTGGTCTGGTTCGGTCTGGTCTGGTCTGGATCGGTCTGGTCTGGTCTGGTTCTGGTGGTCAGGTCTGGTCTGGTTCGGTCTGGTCTGGTCTGGTCTGGTCTGGTTCGGTCTGGTCTGGTCTGGTTCGGTCTGGTTCGGTCTGGTTCGGGTCTGGTCTGATTCGGTCTGGTCTGGTTTGGTCTGGTTCGGTCTGGTTCGTTCTGGTTCTGGTCTGGTCTGGTCTGGTCTGGTTCGGTCTGGTCTGGTCTCGTTTGGTCTGGTTCGGTCTGGTTCGGTCTGGTTCGGTCTGGTCTGGTCTGGTCTGGTTCGGTCTGGTCTGGTCTGGTTCTTGTCTGGTCTGGTCTGGTCTGGTCTGGTTCGGTCTGGTTCGGTCTGGTTCCGTCTGGTCTGGTCTGTTTCGGTCTGGTCTGGTTCTGGTCTGGTCTGGTCTGGTCTGGTTCGGTCTGGTTCTGGTTCTGGTCTGGTCTGGTCTGGTTCTGGTCTGGTTCTGGTCTGGTCTGGTCTGGTTCGGTCTGGTCTGGTCCGGTCTGGTCTGGTTCGGTCTGGTCTGGTCTGGTCTGGTTCTGGTCTGGTCTGGTCCGGTCTGGTTCGGTCTGGTTCGGTCTGGTCTGGTTCTGGTCTGGTCTGGTGCGGTCTGGTCTGGTCTGGTCTTGTTCGGTCTGGTTCAGTCTGGTTCGGTCTGGTCTGGTTCGGTCCGGTCTGGTCTTGTCTGGTTCGGTCTGGTCTGGTCTGGTTCGGTCTGGTACTGGTTCTGGTCTGGTTCTGGTCTGGTCTGGTCTGGTCTGGTTCGGTCTGGTTCAGTCTGGTTCGGTCTGGTTCTGGTCTGGTTCTGGTCTGGTCTGGTTCGGTCTGGTCTGGTTCGGTCTGGTCTGGTCTGGTCTGGTTCGGTCTGGTCTGGTCTGGTTCGGTCTGGTCTGGTCTGGTCTGGATCGGTCTGGTCTGGTCTAGTCTGGTTCGGTCTGGTTCGGTCTGGTTCTGGTCTGGTTCTGGTCTGGTTCGGTCTGGTCTGGATCGGTCTGGTTCGGTCTGGTTCGGTCTGGTTCTGGTCTGGTTCTGGTCTGGTCTGGTTTGGTCTGGTCTGGTTCGGTCTGGTTCGGTCTGGTTTTGTTCGGTGTGGTTCGGTCTGGTGTGGTCTGGTTCTGTCTGGTTCGGTCTGGTTCGGTCTGGTTTGGTCTGGTCTGGTTCGGTCTGGTCTGGTCTGGTCTGGTTCGGTCTGGTCTGGTCTGGTTCTGGTCTAGCCTGGTTCGGTCTGGTCTGGTCTGGTCTGGTTCGGTCTGGTTCGGTCTGGTTCGGTCTGGTTCTGGTCTGGTCTGGTGTGGTTCGGTCTGGTCAGGTCTGGTCTGGATCGGTCTGGTTCGGTCTGGTCTGGTCTGGTCTGGTTCGGTCTGGTCTGGTCTGGTCTGGTTCGGTCTGGTCTGGTCTGGTTCTGGTCTGGTCTGGTTCGGTCTGGTCTGGTCTGGTCTGGTTCGGTCTGGTTCGGTCTGGTTCGGTCTGGTCTGGTTCGGTCCGGACTGGTCTTGTCTGGTTCGGTCTGGTCTGGTTCGGTCTGGTCTGGTCTGGTTCGGTCTGGTCTGGTTCGGTCTGGTCTGGTCTGGTTCTGGTCTAGCCTGGTTCGGTCTGGTCTGGTCTGGTCTGGTTCGGTCTGGTTCGGTCTGGTTCGGTCTGGTTCTGGTCTGGTCTGGTGTGGTTCGGTCTGGTCAGGTCTGGTCTGGATCGGTCTGGTTCGGTCTGGTCTGGTCTGGTCTGGTTCGGTCTGGTCTGGTCTGGTCTGGTTCGGTCTGGTCTGGTTCTGGTCTGGTCTGGTTCGGTCTGGTCTGGTCTGGTCTGGTTCGGTCTGGTTCGGTCTGGTTCGGTCTGGTCTGGTTCGGTCCGGACTGGTCTTGTCTGGTTCGGTCTGGTCTGGTTCGGTCTGGTCTGGTCTGGTTCGGTCTGGTCTGGTTCGGTCTGGTCTGATCTGGTTCGGTCTGGTACTGGTTCTGGTCTGGTTCTGGTCTGGTCTGGTCTGGTCTGGTTCGGTCTGGTTCGGTCTGGTTCGGTCTGGTCTGGTCTGGTTCGGTCTGGTCTGGTCTGGTCTGGTCTGGTCTGGTTCGGTCTGGTCTGGTTCTGTCTGGTTCGGTCTGGTTCGGTCTGGTCTGGTTCGGTCCGGTCTGGTTCTGTCTGGTTCGGTCTGGTCTGGTTCGGTCTGGTCTGGTTCGGTCTGGTCTGGTCTGGTCTGGTTCGGTCTGGTCTGGTCTGGTCTGGTTCGGTCTGGTTCGGTCTGGTTCTGGTTCTGGTCTGGTCTGGTTCGGTCTGGTCTGGTTCGGTCTGGTTCGGTCTGGTTCGGTCTGTCTGGTCTGGTTCGGTCTGGTCTGGTTCGGGTCTGGTCTAGTCTGGTTCGGTCTGGTCTGGTCTGGTCTGGTTCGGTCTGGTCTGGTCTGGTTCGGGTCTGGTCTGGTTCGGTCTGGTCTGGTCTGGTTCGGTCTGGTCTGGTCTGGTCTGGTTCGGTCTGGTCTGGTCTGGTCTGGTTCGGTCTGGTCTGGTCTGGTTCGGGTCTGGTCTGGTTCGGTCTGGTCTGGTCTGGTTCGGTCTGGTTCGGTCTGGTTCGGTCTGGTCTGGTTCGGTCCGGTCTGGTCTTGTCTGGTTCGGTCTGGTCTGGTTCGGTCTGGTCTGGTCTGGTTCGGTCTGGTTCAGTGTGGTTCGGTCTGGTTCTGGTCTGGTCTGTTCTGGTTCGGTCTGGTTTGTCTGGTCTGGTCTGGTTCGGTCTGGTCTGGTCTGGTCTGGTTTGGTCTGGTCTGGTTCGGTCTGGTTCGGTCTGGTTCTGGTCTGGTCTGGTTCTGGTCTGGTCTGGTCTGGTCTGGTCTGGTTCGGTCTGGTCTGGTTCTGTCTGGTTCGGTCTGGTTCGGTCTGGTCTGGTTCGGTCCGGTCTGGTTCTGTCTGGTTCGGTCTGGTTCGGTCTGGTCTGGTTCGGTCTGGTCTAGTCTGGTCTGGTTCGGTCTGGTTCGGACTGGTTCGGTCTGGTTCTGGTCTGGTCTGGTCTGGTTTGGTCTGGTCTGGTTCGATTCGGTCTGGTTCGGTCTGGTTCGGTCTGGTTCTGGTTCTGGTCTGGTCTGGTCTGCTTCGGTCTGGTCTGGTTCGGTCTGGTTCGGTCTGGTTCGGTCTGGTTCGGTCTGGTCTGGTTCGGTCCGGTCTGGTCTGGTCTGGTTCGGTCTGGTCTGGTTCGGTCTGTCTGGTCTGGTTCGGTCTGGTCTGGTTCGGTCTGGTTCAGTCTGGTTCGGTCTGGTTCTGGTCTGGTCTGGTCTGGTTCGGTCTGGTTCGGTCTGGTCTGGTCTGGTCTGGTTCGGTCTGGTCTGGTCTGGTCTGGTTTGGTCTGGTCTGGTTCGGTCTGGTTCGGTCTGGTTTTGTTCGGTGTGGTTCGGTCTGGTCTGGTTCGGTCTGGTTCGGTCTGGTTCGGTCTGGTCTGGTCTGGTCTGGTTCGGTCTGGTCTGGTCTGGTTCTGGTCTGGTCTGGTTCGGTCTGGTCTGGTCTGGTCTGGTTCGGTCTGGTTCGGTCTGGTTCTGGTCTGGTCTGGTCTGGTTCGGTCTGGTCTAGTCTGGTCTGGTTCGGTCTGGTTCGGTCTGGTTCGGTCTGGTTCTGGTCTGGTCTGGTCTGGTTCGGTCTGGTCTGGTCTGGTCTGGTTCGGTCTGGTCTGGTCTGGTCTGGTTTGGTCTGGTCTGGTTCGGTCTGGTTCGGTCTGGTTTTGTTCGGTGCGGTTCGGTCTGGTCTGGTTCGGTCTGGTTCGGTCTGGTTCTGGTCTGGTCTGGTTCTGGTCTGGTCTGGTCTGGTCTGGTCTGGTTCGGTCTGGTCTGGTTCTGTCTGGTTCGGTCTGGTTCGGTCTGGTCTGGTTCGGTCCGGTCTGGTTCTGTCTGGTTCGGTCTGGTTCGGTCTGGTCTGGTTCGGTCTGGTCTGGTTCGGTCTGGTCTGGTTCGGTCTGGTCTGGTTCGGTCTGGTTCGGTCTGGTTCGGTCTGGTTCGGTCTGGTTCTGTCTGGTTCGGTCTGGTTCGTTCTGATCTGGTTCGGTCTGGTTCGGTCTGGTCTGGTCTGGTTCGGTATGGTCTGGTCTGGTTCGGTCTGGTTCGGTCTGGTTCGTTCTGATCTGGTTCGGTCTGGTTCGGTCTGGTCTGGTCTGGTCTGGTCTGGTTCGGTCTGGTCTGGTTCGGTATGGTCTGGTCTGGTTCGGTCTGGTTCTGGTTCTGGTCTGGTCTGGTCTGGTTCGGTCTGGTCTGGTTCGGTCTGGTTCGGTCTGGTTCGGTCTGGTTCGGTCTGGTCTGGTTCGGTCCGGTCTGGTCTGGTCTGGTTCGGTCTGGTCTGGTTCGGTCTGTCTGGTCTGGTTCGGTCTGGTCTGGTTCGGTCTGGTTCAGTCTGGTTCGGTCTGGTTCTGGTCTGGTCTGGTCTGGTTCGGTCTGGTCTGGTCTGGTCTGGTCTGGTTCTGGTCTGGTTCGGTCTGGTCTGGTTCGGTCTGGTTCGGTCTGGTTCGTTCTGATCTGGTTCGGTCTGGTTCTGGTTCTGGTCTGGTCTGGTCTGGTTCTGGTCTGGTCTGGTTCGGCCTGGTCTGTTTCGGTCTGGTCTGGTTCTGGTCTGGTCTGGTCTGGTCTGGTTCGGTCTGGTTCTGGTTCTGGTCTGGTCTGGTCTGGTTCTGGTCTGGTCTGGTCTAGTTCTGGTCTGGTCTGGTCTATTTCGGTCTGGTTCTGGTTCTGGTCTGGTTCTGGTCTGGTCTGGTTCTGGTCTGGTCTGGTTCGGTCTGGTTCTGGTTCTGGTCTGGTTCGGTCTGGTCTGGTTCGGTCTGGTCTGGTTCTGGTCTGGTCTGGTTCGGTCTGGTCTGGTTCGGTCTGGTTCGGTCTGGTCTGGTTCGGTCTGGTCTGGTTCGGTCTGGTCTGGTTCGGTCTGGTCTGGTCTGGTCTGGTTCGGTCTGGTCTGGTCTGGTTCTGGTCTGGTCTGGTCTGGTTCGGTCTGGTTCTGGTCTGGTCTGGTCTGGTCTGGTTCGGTCTGGTCTGGATCGGTCTGGTCTGGTCTGGTTCTGGTGGTCAGGTCTGGTCTGGTTCGGTCTGGTCTGGTCTGGTCTGGTCTGGTTCGGTCTGGTCTGGTCTGGTTCGGTCTGGTTCGGTCTGGTTCGGGTCTGGTCTGATTCGGTCTGGTCTGGTTTGGTCTGGTTCGGTCTGGTTCGTTCTGGTTCTGGTCTGGTCTGGTCTGGTTCGGTCTGGTCTGGTCTCGTTTGGTCTGGTTCGGTCTGGTTCGGTCTGGTTCGGTCTGGTCTGGTCTGGTCTGGTTCGGTCTGGTCTGGTCTGGTTCTGGTCTGGTCTGGTCTGGTCTGGTTCTGGTTCTGGTCTGGTCTGGTTCGGTCTGGTTCTGGTCTGGTCTGGTCTGGTCTGGTTCGGTCTGGTCTGGTCTGGTTCGGTCTGGTCTGGTCTGGTTCTGGTCAGGTCTGGTCTGGTCTGGTTCGGTCTGGTCTGGTCTGGTCTGGTTCGGGTCTGGTCTGGATCGGTCTGGTTCGGTCTGGTCCGGTCTGTTCTGGTCTGGTCTGGGTCGGTCTGGTTCGGTCTGGTTCGGTCTGTTCTGGTCTGGTTCGGTCTGGTCTGGTCTGGTTCGGTCTGGTTCTGGTCTGGTCTGGTTCGGTCTGGTTCGGTTTGGTTCGGTCTGGTTCTGGTCTTGTCTGGTCTGGTTCTGATCTGGTCTGGTCTGGTTCGGTCTGGTCTGGTTCTGTCTGGTCTGGTCTGGTCTGGTCTGGTCTGGTCTGGTCTGGTCTGGTCTGGTTCGGTCTGGTCTGGTCTGGTCTGGTCTGGTTCGGTCTGGTTCGGTCTGTTTCGGTCTGGTCTGGTCTGGTCTGGTTTGGTCTTGTTCGGTCTGGTTCTGGTCTGGTCTGGTTCGGTCTGGTTCTGGTCTGGTCTGGTTCGGTCTAGTTCGGTCTGGTCTGGTTCGGTCTGGTTCTGGTTCTGGTTCGGGTCTGGTCTGGTTCGGTCTGGTCTGGTATGGTTCGGTCTGGTCTGGTTCAGTCTGGTTCTGGTCTGGTCTGGTTCGGTATGGTCTGGTTTGGTCTGGTTCGGTCTGGTCTGGTCTGGTCTGGTTCGGTCTGGTCTGGTTCGGTATGGTCTGGTCTGGTTCGGTCTGGTTCTGGTTCTGGTCTGGTCTGGTCTGGTTCTGGTCTGGTCTGGTCTGGTTCGGTCTGGTCTGGTCTGGTCTGGTTCTGGTCTGGTCTGGTTCGGTCTGGTCTGGTTCGGTCTGGTTCGGTCTGGTTCGTTCTGATCTGGTTCTGTCTGGTTCTGGTTCTGGTCTGGTCTGGTCTGGTCTGGTTCGGTCTGGTTCGGTCTGGTTCCGTCTGGTCTGGTCTGTTTCGGTCTGGTCTGGTTCTGGTCTGGTCTGGTCTGGTCTGGTTCGGTCTGGTTCTGGTTCTGGTCTGGTCTGGTCTGGTCTGGTTCTGGTCTGGTCTGGTCTGGTTCGGTCTGGTCTGGTCTGGTCTGGTTCTGGTCTGGTCTGGTTCGGTCTGGTCTGGTTCGGTCTGGTTCGGTCTGGTTCGTTCTGATCTGGTTCGGTCTGGTTCTGGTTCTGGTCTGGTCTGGTCTGGTTCTGGTCTGGTCTGGTTCGGCCTGGTCTGGTTCGGTCTGGTTCGGTCTGGTCTGGTCTGGTCTGGTTCGGTCTGGTTCGGTCTGGTTCCGTCTGGTCTGGTCTGTTTCGGTCTGGTCTGGTTCTGGTCTGGTCTGGTCTTGTCTGGTCTGGTTCGGTCTGGTTCTGGTTCTGGTCTGCTCTGGTCTGGTTCTGGTCTGGTCTGGTCTGGTTCTGGTCTGGTCTGGTCTATTTCGGTCTGGTTCTGGTTCTGGTCTGGTCTGGTCTGGTTCTGGTCTGGTTCTGGTCTGGTCTGGTCTGGTTCGGTCTGGTCTGGTTCTGGTCTGGTCTGGTTCGGTCTGGTCTGGTTCGGTCTGGTTTGGTCTGGTCTGGTTCGGTCCGGTCTGGTTCGGTCTGGTCTGGTTCGGTCTGGTCTGGTCTGGTTCGGTCTGGTCTGGTCTGGTTCTGGTCTGGTCTGGTCTGGTTCGGTCTGGTTCTGGTCTGGTCTGGTCTGGTCTGGTTCGGTCTGGTCTGGTCTGGTTCGGTCTGGTCTGGTCTGGTTCTGGTCTGGTCAGGTCTGGTCTGGTTCGGTCTGGTCTGGTCTGGTCTGGTCTGGTTCGGTCTGGTCTGGTCTGGTTCGGTCTGGTTCGGTCTGGTTCGGGTCTGGTCTGATTCGGTCTGTTCTGGTTTGGTCTGGTTCGGTCTGGTTCGTTCTGGTTCTGGTCTGGTCTGGTCTGGTCTTGTTCGGTCTGGTCTGGTCTGGTTTGGTCTGGTTCGGTCTGGTCTGGTCTGGTCTGGTCTGGTTCGGTCTGGTCTGGTCTGGTTCTGGTTCTGGTCCGGTCTGGTTCTGGTCTGGTCTGGTCTGGTCTGGTTCGGTCTGGTCTGGTCTGGTCTGGTTCGGTCTGGTCTGGTTCGGTCTGGTCTGGTTCTGGTCAGGTCTGGTCTGGTCTGGTCCGGTCTGTTCTGGTCTGGTCTGGGTCGGTCTGGTTCGGTCTGGTTCGGTCTGTTCTGGTCTGGTTCGGTCTGGTCTGGTCTGGTTCTGGTCTGGTCTGGTCTGGTCTGGTCTGGTTCTGGTTCTGGTCTGGTCTGGTTCGGTCTGGTTCTGGTCTGGTCTGGTCTGGTCTGGTTCGGTCTGGTCTGGTCTGGTTCGGTCTGGTCTGGTCTGGTTCGGTCTGGTCTGGTCTGGTCTGGTTCGGGTCTGGTCTGGATCGGTCTGGTTCGGTCTGGTCCGGTCTGTTCTGGTCTGGTCTGGGTCGGTCTGGTTCGGCCTGGTTCGGTCTGTTCTGGTCTGGTTCGGTCTGGTCTGGTCTGGTTCGGTCTGGTTCTGGTCTGGTCTGGTTCGGTCTGGTTCGGTTTGGTTCGGTCTGGTTCTGGTCTTGTCTGGTCTGGTTCTGATCTGGTCTGGTCTGGTTCGGTCTGGTCTGGTTCTGTCTGGTCTGGTCTGGTCTGGTCTGGTCTGGTCTGGTTCGGTCTGGTCTGGTCTGGTCTGGTCTGGTTCGGTCTGGTTCGGTCTGTTTCGGTCTGGTCTGGTCTGGTCTGGTTTGGTCTTGTTCGGTCTGGTTCTGGTCTGGTCTGGTTCGGTCTGGTTCTGGTCTGGTCTGGTTCGGTCTAGTTCGGACTGGTCTGGTTCGGTCTGGTTCTGGTTCTGGTTCGGGTCTGGTCTGGTTCGGTCTGGTCTGGTATGGTTCGGTCTGGTCTGGTTCAGTCTGGTTCTGGTCAGGTCTGGTTCGGTATGGTCTGGTTTGGTCTGGTTCGGTCTGGTCTGGTCTGGTCTGGTTCGGTCTGGTCTGCTTCGGTATGGTCTCGTCTGGTTCGGTCTGGTTCTGGTTCTGGTCTGGTCTGGTCTGGTTCTGGTCTGGTCTGGTTTGGTTCGGTCTGGTCTGGTCTGGTCTGGTTCTGGTCTGGTCTGGTTCGGTCTGGTCTGGTTCGGTCTGGTTCGGTCTGGTTCGTTCTGATCTGGTTCGGTCTGGTTCTGGTTCTGGTCTGGTCTGGTCTGGTCTGGTTCGGTCTGGTTCGGACTGGTTCCGTCTGGTCTGGTCTGTTTCGGTCTGGTCTGGTTCTGGTCTGGTCTGGTCTGGTCTGGTTCGGTCTGGTTCTGGTTCTGGTCTGGTCTGGTCTGGTCTGGTTCTGGTCTGGTCTGGTCTGGTTCGGTCTGGTCTGGTCTGGTCTGGTTCTGGTCTGGTCTGGTCTGGTTCGGTCTGGTTCGGTCTGGTTCGTTCTGATCTGGTTCGGTCTAGTTCTGGTTCTGGTCTGGTCTGGTCTGGTTCTGGTCTGGTCTGGTTCGGCCTGGTCTGGTTCGGTCTGGTTCGGTCTGGTCTGGTCTGGTCTGGTCTGGTTCGGTCTGGTTCGGTCTGGTTCCGTCTGTTCTGGTCTGTTTCGGTCTGGTCTGGTTCTGGTCTGGTCTGGTCTTGTCTGGTCTGGTTCGGTCTGGTTCTGGTTCTGGTCTGGTCTGGTCTGGTTCTGGTCTGGTCTGGTCTGGTTCTGGTCTGGTCTGGTCTATTTCGGTCTGGTTCTGGTTCTGGTCTGGTCTGGTCTGGTTCTGGTCTGGTTCTGGTCTGGTCTGGTTCGGTCTGGTCTGGTTCGGTCTGGTCTGGTTCTGGTCTGGTCTGGTTCGGTCTGGTCTGGTTCGGTCTGGTTCGGTCTGGTCTGGTTCGGTCCGGTCTGGTTCGGTCTGGTCTGGTCTGGTTCGGTCTGGTCTGGTCTGGTTCTGGTCTGGTCTGGTCTGGTTCGGTCTGGTTCTGGTCTGGTCTGGTCTGGTCTGGTTCGGTCTGGTCTGGTCTGGTTCGGTCTGGTCTGGTCTGGGTCTGGTCTGGTCAGGTCTGGTCTGGTTCGGTCTGGTCTGGTCTGGTCTGGTCTGGTTCGGTCTGGTCTGGTCTGGTTCGGTCTGGTTCGGTCTGGTTCGGGTCTGGTCTGATTCGGTCTGTTCTGGTTTGGTCTGGTTCGGTCTGGTTCGTTCTGGTTCTGGTCTGGTCTGGTCTGGTCTGGTTCGGTCTGGTCTGGTCTGGTTTGGTCTGGTTCGGTCTGGTCTGGTCTGGTCTGGTCTGGTTCGGTCTGGTCTGGTCTGGTTCTGGTTCTGGTCTGGTCTGGTTCGGTCTGGTTCTGGTCTGGTCTGGTCTGGTCTGGTTCGGTCTGGTCTGGTCTGGTCTGGTTCGGTCTGGTCTGGTTCGGTCTGGTCTGGTTCTGGTCAGGTCTGGTCTGGTCTGGTCCGGTCTGTTCTGGTCTGGTCTGGGTCGGTCTGGTTCGGTCTGGTTCGGTCTGTTCTGGTCTGGTTCGGTCTGGTCTGGTCTGGTTCTGGTCTGGTCTGGTCTGGTCTGGTCTGGTTCTGGTTCTGGTCTGGTCTGGTCTGGTCTGGTTCGGTCTGGTCTGGTCTGGTTCGGTCTGGTCTGGTCTGGTTCTGGTCAGGTCTGGTCTGGTCTGGTTTGGTCTGGTCTGGTCTGGTCTGGTTCGGGTCTGGTCTGGATCGGTCTGGTTCGGTCTGGTCCGGTCTGTTCTGGTCTGGTCTGGGTCGGTCTGGTTCGGTCTGGTTCGGTCTGTTCTGGTCTGGTTCGGTCTGGTCTGGTCTGGTTCGGTCTGGTTCTGGTCTGGTCTGGTTCGGTCTGGTTCGGTTTGGTTCGGTCTGGTTCTGGTCTTGTCTGGTCTGGTTCTGATCTGGTCTGGTCTGGTTCGGTCTGGTCTGGTTCTGTCTGGTCTGGTCTGGTCTGGTCTGGTCTGGTCTGGTCTGGTTCGGTCTGGTTCGGTCTGTTTCGGTCTGGTCTGGTCTGGTCTGGTTTGGTCTTGTTCGGTCTGGTTCTGGTCTGGTCTGGTTCGGTCTAGTTCTGGTCTGGTCTGGTTCGGTCTAGTTCGGACTGGTCTGGTTCGGTCTGGTTCTGGTTCTGGTTCGGGTCAGGTCTGGTTCGGTCTGGTCTGGTATGGTTCGGTCTGGTCTGGTTCAGTCTGGTTCTGGTCAGGTCTGGTTCGGTATGGTCTGGTTTGGTCTGGTTCGGTCTGGTCTGGTCTGGTCTGGTTCGGTCTGGTCTGGTTCGGTATGGTCTCGTCTGGTTCGGTCTGGTTCTGGTTCTGGTCTGGTCTGGTCTGGTTCTGGTCTGGTCTGGTTCGGTCTGGTCTGGTCTGGTCTGGTTCTGGTCTGGTCTGGTTCGGTCTGGTCTGGTTCGGTCTGGTTCGGTCTGGTTCGTTCTGATCTGGTTCGGTCTGGTTCTGGTTCTGGTCTGGTCTGGTCTGGTCTGGTTCGGTCTGGTTCGGTCTGGTTCCGTCTGGTCTGGTCTGTTTCGGTCTGGTCTGGTTCTGGTCTGGTCTGGTCTGGTCTGGTTCGGTCTGGTTCTGGTTCTGGTCTGGTCTGGTCTGGTTCTGGTCTGGTCTGGTTCTGGTCTGGTCTGGTTCGGTCTGGTCTGGTTCGGTCTGGTCTGGTCTGGTCTGGTTCTGGTCTGGTCTGGTTCGGTCTGGTCTGGTTCGGTCTGGTTCGGTCTGGTTCGTTCTGATCTGGTTCGGTCTAGTTCTGGTTCTGGTCTGGTCTGGTCTGGTTCTGGTCTGGTCTGGTTCGGCCTGGTCTGGTTCGGTCTGGTTCGGTCTGGTCTGGTCTGGTCTGGTCTGGTTCGGTCTGGTTCCGTCTGTTCTGGTCTGTTTCGGTCTGGTCTGGTTCTGGTCTGGTCTGGTCTTGTCTGGTCTGGTTCGGTCTGGTTCTGTTTCTGGTCTGGTCTGGTCTGGTTCTGGTCTGGTCTGGTTCTGGTCTGGTCTGGTCTATTTCGGTCTGGTTCTGGTTCTGGTCTGGTTCTGGTCTGGTCTGGTTCGGTCTGGTCTGGTTCGGTCTGGTCTGGTTCTGGTCTGGTCTGGTTCGGTCTGGTCTGGTTCGGTCTGGTTCGGTCTGGTCTGGTTCGGTCCGGTCTGGTTCGGTCTGGTCTGGTTCGGTCTGGTCTGGTCTGGTTCGGTCTGGTCTGGTCTGGTTCTGGTCTGGTCTGGTCTGGTTCGGTCTGGTTCTGGTCTGGTCTGGTCTGGTCTGGTTCGGTCTGGTCTGGTCTGGTTCGGTCTGGTCTGGTTCGGATCTGGTCTGGTCAGGTCTGGTCTGGTTCGGTCTGGTCTGGTCTGGTTCGGTCTGGTCTGGTCTGGTTCGGTCTGGTTCGGTCTGGTTCGGGTCTGGTCTGATTCGGTCTGTTCTGGTTTGGTCTGGTTCGGTCTGGTTCGTTCTGGTTCTGGTCTGGTCTGGTCTGGTCTGGTTCGGTCTGGTCTGGTCTGGTTTGGTCTGGTTCGGTCTGGTCTGGTCTGGTCTGGTCTGGTTCGGTCTGGTCTGGTCTGGTTCTGGTTCTCGTCTGGTCTGGTTCGGTCTGGTTCTGGTCTGGTCTGGTCTGGTCTGGTCTGGTTCGGTCTGGTCTGGTCTGGTCTGGTTCGGTCTGGTCTGGTTCGGTCTGGTCTGGTTCTGGTCAGGTCTGGTCTGGTCTGGTCCGGTCTGGTCTGGGTCGGTCTGGTTCGGTCTGGTTCGGTCTGTTCTGGTCTGGTTCGGTCTGGTCTGGTCTGGTTCGGTCTGGTTCTGGTCTGGTCTGGTTCGGTCTGGTTCGGTTTGGTTCGGTCTGGTTCTGGTCTTGTCTGGTCTGGTTCTGGTCTGGTCTGGTTCGGTCTGGTCTGGTTCTGTCTGGTCTGGTCTGGTCTGGTCTGGTCTGGTTCAGTCTGGTCTGGTCTGGTCTGGTCTGGTTCGGTCTGGTTCGGTCTGTTTCGGTCTGGTCTGGTCTGGTTTGGTCTTGTTCGGTCTGGTTCTGGTCTGGTCTGGTTCGGTCTGGTTCTGGTCTGGTCTGGTTCGGTCTAGTTCGGTCTGGTCTGGTTCGGTCTGGTTCTGGTTCTGGTTCGGGTCTGGTCTGGTTCGGTCTGGTCTGGTTCAGTCTGGTTCTGGTCTGGTCTGGTTCGGTATGGTCTGGTTTGGTCTGGTTCGTGTCTGGTCTGGTCTGGTCTGGTCTGGTTCGGTCTGGTCTGGTCTGGTCTGGTTCGGTCTGGTCTGGTTCGGGTCTGGTCTGGTCTGGTCTGGTTCGGTCTGGTTTGGTCTGGTCTGGTCTGGTTCGGTCTGGTCTGGTCTGGTTCGGTCTGGTTCTGGTCTGGTTCTGGTCTTGTCTGGTCTGGTTCGGTCTGGTTCTGTTCTGGTCTGGTCTGGTTTTGTCTGGTTTGGTCTGGTCTGGTCTGGTTCTGATCTGGTCTGGTCTGGTCTGGTTCGGTCTGGTTCGTTCTGGTCTGGTTCGGTCTGGTTCGGTCGGGTCTGGTCTGGTTTTGTCTGGTTTGGTCTGGTCTGGTCTGGTTCTGATCTGGTCTGGTCTGGTCTGGTTCGGTCTGGTTCGTTCTGGTCTGGTTCGGTCTGGTTCGGTCGGGTCTGGTCTGGTTCGGTCTGGATCTGGTTCTGGTCTGGTTCTGGTCTGGTTCGGTCTGGTTCGGTCTGGTCTGGTTCGGTCTGGTTCTGGTCTGGTTCTGGTTCTGGTCTGGTTCTGGTCTGGTTCGGTCTGGTCTGGTTCGGTCTGGTTCTGGTCTGGTTCTGGTTCGGGTCTGGTCTGGTTTGGTCTGGTTCGGTCTGGTTCTGGTTCTGGTCTGGTCTGGTTCGGTCTGGTCTGGTCTGGTTCGGTCTGGTTCTGGTTCTGGTCTGGTCTGGTTTTTCTGATTTTTTTCCGATTTTTTTCCGATTTTTTCCGATTTTTTTTTCTATTTTTTTCCGATTTTTTCCGATTTTTTCCGATTTTTTTCGGATTTTTTTCGAATTTTTATCGGATTTTTTCCGATTTTTTTTCGATTTTTTCCGAATTTTTCCGATTTTTTAAAAAAAAATTCTGATTTTTTTTTATTTTTCTCCCGATTTTTTCCGATTTTTTCCGATTTTTTTTCCGATTCTTTCCGATTTTTTCAGATTTTTTCAGATTTTTCTCCCGATTTTTTCCCGATTTTTTTCCGATTTTTTCCGATTTTTTCCGATTTTTCCCGATTTTTTTCCGATTTTTTTCCGATTTTTTTCCGATTTTTTCCGATTTTTTTTCCGATTTTTTTCCGATTTTTTCCGATTTTTTCAGATTTTTCCCGATTTTTTTCCGATTTTTTTCCCGAGTTTTTCCGATTTTTCCCGATTTTTTCAGATTTTTTCAGATTTTTTTAAGATTTTTTTCAGATTTTTCTCCCGATTTTTTCCGATTTTTTCCGATTTTTTCAGATTTTTTTTCCGATTTTTTTCGAATTTTTTTCGGATTTTTTTCGGATTTTTCTCCCGAGTTTTTCCGATTTTTCCCGATTTTTTTCAGATTTTTTTCAGATTTTTTTCAGATTTTTTCCGAATTTTTCCGATTTTATCTGATTTTTTCTGATTTTTTAAAGATTTTTTTCCGATTTTTTTCCCGAGTTTTTCCGATTTTTCCCGATTTTTTCAGATTTTTTCAGATTTTTTTTAGATTTTTTTCAGATTTTTCTCCCGATTTTTTCCGATTTTTTCCGATTTTTTCCGATTTTTTCAGATTTTTTTTCCGATTTTTTTCGAATTTTTTTCGGATTTTTTTCGGATTTTTTTCGGATTTTTTTCGGATTTTTCTCCCGAGTTTTTCCGATTTTTCCCGATTTTTTTCAGATTTTTTTCAGATTTTTTCCAATTTTTTCAGATTTTTTTCTGATTTTTTCTGATTTTTTTCTGTTCTGATTTCTGTAGTTCAATTGCTGCAATTTGCTGAAAATTGTCCATAATAATGTCCCTAATCATCTAGTTTGAACAGTTATGTTTAAAACATTGTATCCGGAGTGCAACCAAACAAGATTTAGACCTTGTTAATGGAAAAGTGGTTATTTCTGTAGTTATATTGCTGCAATTTGATGAAAATTGTCCTAAATGACCCTAATCATCTAGTTTGAACAGTTATGTTTAAAACATTGTATCCGGAGTGCAACCAAACAAGATTTAGACCTTGTTAATGGAAAAGTGGTTATTTCTGTAGGTCAATTGCTGCAATTTGCTGAAAATTGTCCTAATTGACCCTAATCATGTAGTTTGAACAGTTATGTTTAAAACATTGTATCCGGAGTGCAACCAAACAAGATTTAGACCTTGTTAATGGAAAAGTGGTTATTTCTGTAGTTATATTGCTGCAATTTGCTGAAAATTGTCCTAATTGACCCTAATCATGTAGTTTGAACAGTTATGTTTAAAACATTGTATCCGGAGTGCAACCAAACATTATCTAGACCTTGTTTATGGAAAAGTGGTTATTTCTGTAGTTATATTGCTGCAATTTGCTGAAAATTGTCCTAAATGTCCCTAATCACGTAGTTTGAACAGTTATGTTTAAAACATTGTATCCGGAGTGCAACCAAACATGATTTAGACCTTGTTAATGGAAAAGTGGATATTTCTGTAGTTCAATTGCTGCAATTTGCTGAAAATTGTCCTAATTGACCCTAATCATGTAGTTTCAACAGTTATGTTTAAAACATTGTATCCGGAGTGCAACCAAACAAGATTTAGACCTTGTTAAAGGAAAAGTGGTTATTTCTGTAGTTATATTGCTGCAATTTGCTGAAAATTGTCCTAAATGACCCTAATCATCTAGTTTGAACAGTTATGTTTAAAACATTGTATCCGGAGTGCAACCAAACATGATTTAGACCTTGTTTATGGAAAAGTGGTTATTTATGTAGTTTAATTGCTGCAATTTGCTGAAAATTGTCCTAAATGACCCTAATCATCTAGTTTGAACAGTTATGTTTAAAACATTGTATCCGGAGTGCAACCAAACAAGATTTAGACCTTGTTAATGGAAAAGTGGTTATTTCTGTAGGTCAATTGCTGCAATTTGCTGAAAATTGTCCTAAATGTCCCTAATCACGTAGTTTGAACAGTTATGTTTAAAACATTGTATCCGGAGTGCAACCAAACATGATTTAGACCTTGTTAATGGAAAAGTGGATATTTCTGTAGTTCAATTGCTGCAATTTGCTGAAAATTGTCCTAATTGACCCTAATCATGTAGTTTCAACAGTTATGTTTAAAACATTGTATCCGGAGTGCAACCAAACAAGATTTAGACCTTGTTAAAGGAAAAGTGGTTATTTCTGTAGTTATATTGCTGCAATTTGCTGAAAATTGTCCTAAATGACCCTAATCATCTAGTTTGAACAGTTATGTTTAAAACATTGTATCCGGAGTGCAACCAAACATGATTTAGACCTTGTTTATGGAAAAGTGGTTATTTATGTAGTTTAATTGCTGCAATTTGCTGAAAATTGTCCTAATTGACCCTAATCATGTAGTTTGAACAGTTATGTTTAAAACATTGTATCCGGAGTGCAACCAAACATTATCTAGACCTTGTTTATGGAAAAGTGGTTATTTCTGTAGTTATATTGCTGCAATTTGCTGAAAATTGTCCTAAATGTCCCTAATCACGTAGTTTGAACAGTTATGTTTAAAACATTGTATCCGGAGTGCAACCAAACATGATTTAGACCTTGTTAATGGAAAAGTGGATATTTCTGTAGTTCAATTGCTGCAATTTGCTGAAAATTGTCCTAATTGACCCTAATCATGTAGTTTCAACAGTTATGTTTAAAACATTGTATCCGGAGTGCAACCAAACAAGATTTAGACCTTGTTAAAGGAAAAGTGGTTATTTCTGTAGTTATATTGCTGCAATTTGCTGAAAATTGTCCTAAATGACCCTAATCATCTAGTTTTAACAGTTATGTTTAAAACATTGTATCCGGAGTGCAACCATACATGATTTAGACCTTGTTTATGGAAAAGTGGTTACTTCTGAACTACAGAAATAACCACTTTTCCATAAACAAGGTCTAAATCATGTTTGGTTGCACTCCGGATACAATGTTTTAAACATAACTGTTCAAACTACATGATTAGGGTCATTTAGGACAATTTTCAGCAAATTGCAGCAATTGAACTACAGAAATAACCACTTTTCCATAAACAAGGTCTAAATCATGTTTGGTTGCACTCCGGATACAATGTTTTAAACATAACTGTTCAAACAAGATATGATTAGGGACATTTAGGACAATTTTCAGCAAATTGCAGCAATTGAACTACAGAAATAACCACTTTTCCATAAACAAGGTCTAAATCATGTTTGGTTGCACTCCGGATACAATGTTTTAAACATAACTGTTCAAACAAGATATGATTAGGGACATTTAGGACAATTTTCAGCAAATTGCATCAATTGAACTACAGAAATAACCACTTTTCCATAAACAAGGTCTAAATCATGTTTGGTTGCACTCCGGATACGTTTTAAACATAATTGTTCAAACTACATGATTAGGGTCATTTAGGACAATTTTCAGCAAATTGCAGCAATTGAATTACAGAAATAACCACTTGTCCATAAACAAGGTCTAAATCATGTTTGGTTGCACTCCGGATGCAATGTTTTAAACATAACTGTTCAAACTAGGTGATTAGGGACATTTAGGACAATTTTCAGCAAATTGCAGCAATTAAACTACATAAATAACCACTTTTCCATAAACAAGGTCTAAATCATGTTTGGTTGCACTCCGGATACAATGTTTTAAACATAACTGTTCAAACTACGTGATTAGGGACATTTAGGACAATTTTCAGCAAATTGCAGCAATTGAATTACAGAAATAACCACTTGTCCATAAACAAGGTCTAAATCATGTTTGGTTGCACTCCGGATGCAATGTTTTAAACATAACTGTTCAAACTAGGTGATTAGGGACATTTAGGACAATTTTCAGCAAATTGCAGCAATTAAACTACATAAATAACCACTTTTCCATAAACAAGGTCTAAATCATGTTTGGTTGCACTCCGGATACAATGTTTTAAACATAACTGTTCAAACTACATGATTAGGGACATTTAGGACAATTTTCAGCAAATTGCAGCAATTAAACTACATAAATAACCACTTTTCCATAAACAAGGTCTAAATCATGTTTGGTTGCACTCCGGATACAATGTTTTAAACATAACTGTTCAAACAAGATATGATTAGGGACATTTAGGACAATTTTCAGCAAATTGCATCAATTGAACTACAGAAATAACCACTTTTCCATAAACAAGGTCTAAATCATGTTTGGTTGCACTCCGGATACAATGTTTTAAACATAACTGTTCAAACTACGTGATTAGGGACATTTAGGACAATTTTCAGCAAATTGCAGCAATTAAACTACATAAATAACCACTTTTCCATAAACAAGGTCTAAATCATGTTTGGTTGCACTCCGGATACAATGTTTTAAACATAACTGTTCAAACTACATGATTAGGGTCATTTAGGACAATTTTCAGCAAATTGCAGCAATTAAACTACATAAATAACCACTTTTCCATAAACAAGGTCTAAATCATGTTTGGTTGCACTCCGGATACAATGTTTTAAACATAACTGTTCAAACAAGATATGATTAGGGACATTTAGGACAATTTTCAGCAAATTGCATCAATTGAACTACAGAAATAACCACTTTTCCATAAACAAGGTCTAAATCATGTTTGGTTGCACTGCGGATACAATGTTTTAAACATAACTGTTCAAACAAGATATGATTAGGGACATTTAGGACAATTTTCAGCAAATTGCATCAATTGAACTACAGAAATAACCACTTTTCCATAAACAAGGTCTAAATCATGTTTGGTTGCACTCCGGATACGTTTTAAACATAATTGTTCAAACTACATGATTAGGGTCATTTAGGACAATTTTCAGCAAATTGCAGCAATTGAATTACAGAAATAACCACTTGTCCATAAACAGGGTCTAAATCATGTTTGGTTGCACTCCGGATGCAATGTTTTAAACATAACTGTTCAAACTAGATGATTAGGGTCATTTAGGACAATTTTCAGCAAATTGCAGCAATTGAACTACAGAAATAACCACTTTTCCATAAACAAGGTCTAAATCATGTTTGGTTGCACTCCGGATACAATGTTTTAAACATAACTGTTCAAACAGGATATGATTAGGGTCATTTAGGACAATTTTCAGCAAATTGCATCAATTGAACTACAGAAATAACCACTTTTCCATAAACAAGGTCTAAATCATGTTTGGTTGCACTCCGGATACAATGTTTTAAACATAACTGTTCAAACAAGATATGATTAGGGACATTTAGGACAATTTTCAGCAAATTGCATCATTTGAACTACAGAAATAACCACTTTTCCATAAACAAGGTCTAAATCATGTTTGGTTGCACTCCGGATACAATGTTTTAAACATAACTGTTCAAACAAGATATGATTAGGGACATTTAGGACAATTTTCAGCAAATTGCATCAATTGAACTACAGAAATAACCACTTTTCCATAAACAAGGTCTAAATCATGTTTGGTTGCACTCCGGATACAATGTTTTAAACGTAACTGTTCAAACAAGATATGATTAGGGACATTTAGGACAATTTTCAGCAAATTGCATCAATTGAACTACAGAAATAACCACTTTTCCATAAACAAGGTCTAAATCATGTTTGGTTGCACTCCGGATACAATGTTTTAAACATAACTGTTCAAACTACGTGATTAGGGACATTTAGGACAATTTTCAGCAAATTGCAGCAATTAAACTACATAAATAACCACTTTTCCATAAACAAGGTCTAAATCATGTTTGGTTGCACTCCGGATACAATGTTTTAAACATAACTGTTCAAACTACATGATTAGGGTCATTTAGGACAATTTTCAGCAAATTGCAGCAATTAAACTACATAAATAACCACTTTTCCATAAACAAGGTCTAAATCATGTTCGGTTGCACTCCGGATACAATGTTTTAAACATAACTGTTCAAACAAGATATGATTAGGGACATTTAGGACAATTTTCAGCAAATTGCATCAATTGAACTACAGAAATAACCACTTTTCCATAAACAAGGTCTAAATCATGTTTGGTTGCACTCCGGATACAATGTTTTAAACATAACTGTTCAAACTACGTGATTAGGGACATTTAGGACAATTTTCAGCAAATTGCAGCAATTAAACTACATAAATAACCACTTTTCCATAAACAAGGTCTAAATCATGTTTGGTTGCACTCCGGATACAATGTTTTAAACATAACTGTTCAAACTACATGATTAGGGTCATTTAGGACAATTTTCAGCAAATTGCAGCAATTAAACTACATAAATAACCACTTTTCCATAAACAAGGTCTAAATCATGTTCGGTTGCACTCCGGATACAATGTTTTAAACATAACTGTTCAAACAAGATATGATTAGGGACATTTAGGACAATTTTCAGCAAATTGCATCAATTGAACTACAGAAATAACCACTTTTCCATAAACAAGGTCTAAATCATGTTTGGTTGCACTCCGGATACAATGTTTTAAACATAACTGTTCAAACAAGATATGATTAGGGACATTTAGGACAATTTTCAGCAAATTGCATCAATTGAACTACAGAAATAACCACTTTTCCATAAACAAGGTCTAAATCATGTTTGGTTGCACTCCGGATACAATGTTTTAAACATAACTGTTCAAACAAGATATGATTAGGGACATTTAGGACAATTTTCAGCAAATTGCATCAATTGAACTACAGAAATAACCACTTTTCCATAAACAAGGTCTAAATCATGTTTGGTTGCACTCCGGATACAATGTTTTAAACATAACTGTTCAAACTACGTGATTAGGGACATTTAGGACAATTTTCAGCAAATTGCAGCAATTAAACTACATAAATAACCACTTTTCCATAAACAAGGTCTAAATCATGTTTGGTTGCACTCCGGATACAATGTTTTAAACATAACTGTTCAAACTACATGATTAGGGTCATTTAGGACAATTTTCAGCAAATTGCAGCAATTAAACTACATAAATAACCACTTTTCCATAAACAAGGTCTAAATCATGTTTGGTTGCACTCCGGATACAATGTTTTAAACATAACTGTTCAAACAAGATATGATTAGGGACATTTAGGACAATTTTCAGCAAATTGCATCAATTGAACTACAGAAATAACCACTTTTCCATAAACAAGGTCTAAATCATGTTTGGTTGCACTGCGGATACAATGTTTTAAACATAACTGTTCAAACAAGATATGATTAGGGACATTTAGGACAATTTTCAGCAAATTGCATCAATTGAACTACAGAAATAACCACTTTTCCATAAACAAGGTCTAAATCATGTTTGGTTGCACTGCGGATACAATGTTTTAAACATAACTGTTCAAACAAGATATGATTAGGGACATTTAGGACAATTTTCAGCAAATTGCATCAATTGAACTACAGAAATAACCACTTTTCCATAAACAAGGTCTAAATCATGTTTGGTTGCACTCCGGATACGTTTTAAACATAATTGTTCAAACTACATGATTAGGGTCATTTAGGACAATTTTCAGCAAATTGCAGCAATTGAACTACAGAAATAACCACTTTTCCATAAACAAGGTCTAAATCATGTTTGGTTGCACTGCGGATACAATGTTTTAAACATAACTGTTCAAACAAGATATGATTAGGGACATTTAGGACAATTTTCAGCAAATTGCATCAATTGAACTACAGAAATAACCACTTTTCCATAAACAAGGTCTAAATCATGTTTGGTTGCACTCCGGATACGTTTTAAACATAATTGTTCAAACTACATGATTAGGGTCATTTAGGACAATTTTCAGCAAATTGCAGCAATTGAACTACAGAAATAACCACTTTTCCATAAACAAGGTCTAAATCATGTTTGGTTGCACTCCGGATACAATGTTTTAAACATAACTGTTCAAACAAGATATGATTAGGGTCATTTAGGACAATTTTCAGCAAATTGCATCAATTGAACTACAGAAATAACCACTTTTCCATAAACAAGGTCTAAATCATGTTTGGTTGCACTCCGGATACAATGTTTTAAACATAACTGTTCAAACAAGATATGATTAGGGACATTTAGGACAATTTTCAGCAAATTGCATCATTTGAACTACAGAAATAACCACTTTTCCATAAACAAGGTCTAAATCATGTTTGGTTGCACTCCGGATACAATGTTTTAAACATAACTGTTCAAACAAGATATGATTAGGGACATTTAGGACAATTTTCAGCAAATTGCATCAATTGAACTACAGAAATAACCACTTTTCCATAAACAAGGTCTAAATCATGTTTGGTTGCACTCCGGATACAATGTTTTAAACATAACTGTTCAAACAAGATATGATTAGGGACATTTAGGACAATTTTCAGCAAATTGCATCAATTGAACTACAGAAATAACCACTTTTCCATAAACAAGGTCTAAATCATGTTTGGTTGCACTCCGGATACAATGTTTTAAACATAACTGTTCAAACAAGATATGATTAGGGACATTTAGGACAATTTTCAGCAAATTGCAGCAATTGAACTACAGAAATAACCACTTTTCCATAAACAAGGTCTAAATCATGTTTGGTTGCACTCCGGATACGTTTTAAACATAATTGTTCAAACTACATGATTAGGGTCATTTAGGACCATTTTCAGCAAATTGCAGCAATTGAATTACATAAATAACCACTTGTCCATAAACAAGGTCTAAATCATGTTTGGTTGCACTCCGGATGCAATGTTTTAAACATAACTGTTCAAACTACATGATTAGGGTCATTTAGGACAATTTTAAGCAAATTGCAGCAATTGAACTACAGAAATAACCACTTTTCCATAAACAAGGTCTAAATCATGTTTGGTTGCACTCCGGATACAATGTTTTAAACATAACTGTTCAAACTACATGATTAGGGTCATTTAGGACAATTTTCAGCAAATTGCATCAATTGAACTACAGAAATAACCACTTTTCCATAAACAAGGTCTAAATCATGTTTGGTTGCACTCCGGATACAATGTTTTAAACATAACTGTTCAAACAAGATATGATTAGGGACATTTAGGACAATTTTCAGCAAATTGCATCAATTGAACTACAGAAATAACCACTTTTCCATAAACAAGGTCTAAATCATGTTTGGTTGCACTCCGGATACAATGTTTTAAACATAACTGTTCAAACAAGATATGATTAGGGACATTTAGGACAATTTTCAGCAAATTGCATCAATTGAACTACAGAAATAACCACTTTTCCATAAACAAGGTCTAAATCATGTTTGGTTGCACTCCGGATGCAATGTTTTAAACATAACTGTTCAAACTACATGATTAGGGTCATTTAGGACAATTTTAAGCAAATTGCAGCAATTGAACTACAGAAATAACCACTTTTCCATAAACAAGGTCTAAATCATGTTTGGTTGCACTCCGGATACAATGTTTTAAACATAACTGTTCAAACTACATGATTAGGGTCATTTAGGACAATTTTAAGCAAATTGCAGCAATTGAACTACAGAAATAACCACTTTTCCATAAACAAGGTCTAAATCATGTTTGGTTGCACTCCGGATACAATGTTTTAAACATAACTGTTCAAACAAGATATGATTAGGGACATTTAGGACAATTTTCAGCAAATTGCATCAATTGAACTACAGAAATAACCACTTTTCCATAAACAAGGTCTAAATCATGTTTGGTTGCACTCCGGATGCAATGTTTTAAACATAACTGTTCAAACTACATGATTAGGGTCATTTAGGACAATTTTAAGCAAATTGCAGCAATTGAACTACAGAAATAACCACTTTTCCATAAACAAGGTCTAAATCATGTTTGGTTGCACTCCGGATACAATGTTTTAAACATAACTGTTCAAACAAGATATGATTAGGGACATTTAGGACAATTTTCAGCAAATTGCATCAATTGAACTACAGAAATAACCACTTTTCCATAAACAAGGTCTAAATCATGTTTGGTTGCACTCCGGATACAATGTTTTAAACATAACTGTTCAAACAAGATATGATTAGGGACATTTAGGACAATTTTCAGCAAATTGCATCAATTGAACTACAGAAATAACCACTTTTCCATAAACAAGGTCTAAATCATGTTTGGTTGCACTCCGGATACAATGTTTTAAACATAACTGTTCAAACAAGATATGATTAGGGACATTTAGGACAATTTTCAGCAAATTGCATCAATTGAACTACAGAAATAACCACTTTTCCATAAACAAGGTCTAAATCATGTTTGGTTGCACTCCGGATGCAATGTTTTAAACATAACTGTTCAAACTACATGATTAGGGTCATTTAGGACAATTTTAAGCAAATTGCAGCAATTGAACTACAGAAATAACCACTTTTCCATAAACAAGGTCTAAATCATGTTTGGTTGCACTCCGGATACAATGTTTTAAACATAACTGTTCAAACTACATGATTAGGGTCATTTAGGACAATTTTAAGCAAATTGCAGCAATTGAACTACAGAAATAACCACTTTTCCATAAACAAGGTCTAAATCATGTTTGGTTGCACTCCGGATACAATGTTTTAAACATAACTGTTCAAACAAGATATGATTAGGGACATTTAGGACAATTTTCAGCAAATTGCATCAATTGAACTACAGAAATAACCACTTTTCCATAAACAAGGTCTAAATCATGTTTGGTTGCACTCCGGATGCAATGTTTTAAACATAACTGTTCAAACTACATGATTAGGGTCATTTAGGACAATTTTAAGCAAATTGCAGCAATTGAACTACAGAAATAACCACTTTTCCATAAACAAGGTCTAAATCATGTTTGGTTGCACTCCGGATACAATGTTTTAAACATAACTGTTCAAACAAGATATGATTAGGGACATTTAGGACAATTTTCAGCAAATTGCATCAATTGAACTACAGAAATAACCACTTTTCCATAAACAAGGTCTAAATCATGTTTGGTTGCACTCCGGATACAATGTTTTAAACATAACTGTTCAAACAAGATATGATTAGGGACATTTAGGACAATTTTCAGCAAATTGCATCAATTGAACTACAGAAATAACCACTTTTCCATAAACAAGGTCTAAATCATGTTTGGTTGCACTCCGGATACAATGTTTTAAACATAACTGTTCAAACTACATGATTAGGGTCATTTAGGACAATTTTCAGCAAATTGCAGCAATTGAACTACAGAAATAACCACTTTTCCATAAACAAGGTCTAAATCATGTTTGGTTGCACTCCGGATACAATGTTTTAAACATAACTGTTCAAACAAGATATGATTAGGGACATTTAGGACAATTTTCAGCAAATTGCATCAATTGAACTACAGAAATAACCACTTTTCCATAAACAAGGTCTAAATCATGTTTGGTTGCACTCCGGATACAATGTTTTAAACATAACTGTTCAAACAAGATATGATTAGGGACATTTAGGACAATTTTCAGCAAATTGCATCAATTGAACTACAGAAATAACCACTTTTCCATAAACAAGGTCTAAATCATGTTTGGTTGCACTCCGGATACGTTTTAAACATAATTGTTCAAACTACATGATTAGGGTCATTTAGGACCATTTTCAGCAAATTGCAGCAATTGAATTACATAAATAACCACTTGTCCATAAACAAGGTCTAAATCATGTTTGGTTGCACTCCGGATGCAATGTTTTAAACATAACTGTTCAAACTACATGATTTGGGTCATTTAGGACAATTTTAAGCAAATTGCAGCAATTGAACTACAGAAATAACCACTTTTCCATAAACAAGGTCTAAATCATGTTTGGTTGCACTCCGGATACAATGTTTTATAAACATAACTGTTCAAACTACATGATTAGGGTCATTTAGGACAATTTTCAGCAAATTGCATCAATTGAACTACAGAAATAACCACTTTTCCATAAGCAAGGTCTAAATCATGTTTGGTTGCACTCCGGATACAATGTTTTAAACATAACTGTTCAAACAAGATATGATTAGGGACATTTAGGACAATTTTCAGCAAATTGCATCAATTGAACTACAGAAATAACCACTTTTCCATAAACAAGGTCTAAATCATGTTTGGTTGCACTCCGGATGCAATGTTTTAAACATAACTGTTCAAACTACATGATTAGGGTCATTTAGGACAATTTTCAGCAAATTGCAGCAATTGAATTACAGAAATAACCACTTGTCCATAAACAAGGTCTAAATCATGTTTGGTTGCACTCGGGAGACAATGTTTTAAACATAACTGTTCAAACTAGATGATTAGGGACATTATTATGGACAATTTTCAGCTAATTGCATCAATAGAACTACAGAAATAACCACTTTTCCATAAACAAGGTCTAAATCATGTTTGGTTGCACTCCGGATACAATGTTTTAAACATAACTGTTCAAACAAGATATGATTAGGGACATTTAGGACAATTTTCAGCAAATTGCATCATTTGAACTACAGAAATAACCACTTTTCCATAAACAAGGTCTAAATCATGTTTGGTTGCACTCCGGATACGTTTTAAACATAATTGTTCAAACTACATGATTAGGGTCATTTAGGACAATTTTCAGCAAATTGCAGCAATTGAATAACAGAAATAACCACTTGTCCATAAACAAGGTCTAAATCATGTTTGGTTGCACTCCGGATGCAATGTTTTAAATATAACTGTTCAAACTAGGTGATTAGGGACATTTAGGACAATTTTCAGCAAATTGCAGCAATTAAACTACATAAATAACCACTTTTCCATAAACAAGGTCTAAATCATGTATGGTTGCACTCCGGAAACAATGTTTTAAACATAACTGTTCAAACAACATGATTAGGGACATTTAGGACAATTTTCAGCAAATTGCAGCAATTAAACTACATAAATAACCACTTTTCCATAAACAAGGTCTAAATCATGTATGGTTGCACTCCGGATACAATGTTTTAAACATAACTGTTCAAACAAGATGATTAGGGACATTTAGGACAATTTTCAGCAAATTGCAGCAATTGAACTACAGAAATAACCACTTTTCCATAAACAAGGTCTAAATCATGTTTGGTTGCACTCCGGATACAATGTTTTAAACATAACAGTTCAAACTAGATGATTAGGGACATTTAGGACAATTTTCAGCAAATTGCAGCAATTAAACTACATAAATAACCACTTTTCCATAAACAAGGTCTAAATCATGTATGGTTGCACTCCGGATACAATGTTTTAAACATAACTGTTCAAACAAGATGATTAGGGACATTTAGGACAATTTTCAGCAAATTGCAGCAATAACTACAGAAGTAACCACTTTTCCATAAACAAGGTCTAAATCATGTATGGTTGCACTCCGGATATAATGTTTTAAACATAACTGTTCAAACTAGATGATTAGGGACATTATTATGGACAATTTTCAGCAAATTGCATCAATTGACCTACAGAAATAACCACTTTTCCATAAACAAGGTCTAAAATCATGTTTGGTTGCACTCCGGATACAATGTTTTAAACATAACTGTTCAAACTAGATGATTAGGGACATTATAAAAAAAAATCCGAAAAAAGAACAGAAAAAAAAAAAACCCACAGAAAAATAAAAAAAACTCCGGAAAAAAAAAAGTCCCAGAACAGAAATCTGAAAAAATTGGAAAAAAAAATTGGAAAAAATTCGGGAAAAAAATCGGAAAAAATCGGAAAAAAAATTCGAAAAAATTCGGAAAAAAAATTCGGAAAAAAACTGAAAAAAATCGAAAAAAAATTCGGAAAAAAATCGGAAAAAAAAATCGGAAAAAATCTGAAAAAATCTGAAAAAAACGGGAAAAATCGGAAAAAAACGGAAAAAATGGAAAAAAAAATCTGAAAAAAATCTGAAAAAAACGGGAGAAATCGGAAAAAATCGGGAAAAAAATCGGAAAAAATCGGAATTTTTTTTTGAAAAATCTGAAAAAAATCGGGAAAAAATCGGAAAAAATCGGAAAAAAATCGGAAAAATTCGAAAAAAAAATCGGAAAAAAATCCGAAAAAATCCGAAAAAATCCGAAAAAATCGGGAAAAAATCTGAAAAAAATCTGAAAAAATCTGGAAAAAAACGGAAAAGATGGAAAAAAAAATCGGAAAAAAAAATCGGGAAAAAAATCGGAAAAAATCGGAAAAAAAATTCGAAAAAAATCGGAAAAAAAATTCGAAAAAAATCGGAAAAAAAATCGGAAAAAATCTGAAAAAAATCTGAAAAAATCTGGAAAAAAACGGAAAAAATGGAAAAAAAATCGGAAAAAAAAACCGGGAAAAATCGGAAAAAAATCTGAAAAAAATCGGAAAAAAATCGGAAAAAAACGGGAGAAATCGGAAAAAATCGGGAAAAAAATCGGAAAAAATCGGAAAAAAAATTCGAAAAAATTCGGAAAAAAACTGAAAAAAACTGAAAAAAATCGAGAAAAAATTCGGAAAAAAATCGGAAAAAAATCGGAAAAAATCTGAAAAAATCTGAAAAAAACGGGAAAAATCGGAAAAAAAACGGAAAAAATGGAAAAAAAAAATCGGAAAAAAATCTGAAAAAAACTGGAGAAATCGGAAAAAATCGGAAAAAAAATCGGAAAAAATCGGAATTTTTTTTTGAAAAAATTCGGAAAAAAAATTCGGAAAAAATGGGAAAAATTCGGGAAAAATCGGAAAAAAATCGGGAAAAAATCGGAAAAAATCGGAAAAAAATCGGAAAAATTCGAAAAAAAAATCGGAAAAAAATCCGAAAAAATTCGAAAAAATCTGAAAAAATCGGGAAAAAATCTGAAAAAAATCTGAAAAAATCTGGAAAAAAACGGAAAAGATGGAAAAAAAAATCGGAAAAAAAAATCGGGAAAAATCTGAAAAAAACGGGAGAAATCGGAAAAAAATCCGAAAAAATCCGAAAAATCTGAAAAAAAATCGGAAATAAATCTGAAAAAATCGGAAAAGAATTCGGAAAAAAATTTGAAAAAAATGGAAAAAAAATTGAAAAAAATCTGAAAAAAATCTGAAAAATCTGAAAAAAATCCGAAAAAAATCTGAAAAAAATCTGAAAAAAATCGGACCAGACCAGAACCAGAACCAGACCGAACCAGACCAGACCAGACCGAACCAGACCAGACCAAACCAGACCAGAACAGAACCAGACCGAACCAGACCAGACCAGACCGAACCAGACCAGACAAGACCAGAACCAGACCGAACCAGACCAGACCAGAACCAGACCAGACCAGACCAGACCGAACCAGACCGAACCAGAACAGACCAGACCAGACCAGACCCGAACCAGACCAGACCGAACCAGACCAGACCAGACCAAACCAGACCAGACCAGACCCGAACCAGAACCAGACCAGAACCAGACTGAACCTGACCAGACCAGACCAGACCGAACCAGACCGAACCAGACCAGACCAGAACCAGAACCAGACAAGACTGAACCAGACCAGACCAGACCTGACCAGACCGAACCAGACCAGACCAGACCAGACCGAACCAGACCGAACCAGACCGAACCAGACCGAACCAGACCAGACCAGACCAGACCGAACCAGACCAGACCAGACCTGACCACCAGAACCAGACCGAACCAGACCAGACCAGACCGAACCAGACCAGACCAGACCTGACCAGACCAGAACCAGACCAGACCAGACCGAACCAGACCAGACCAGACCAGACCGAACCAGACCGAACCAGACCGAACCAGACCAAACCAGACCAGACCGAACCAGAACCAGACCAGAACCAGACTGAACCTGACCAGACCAGACCAGACCAGACCGAACCAGACCGAACCAGACCAGACCAGACCAGACCGAACCAGACCAGACCAGAACCAGACTGAACCAGACCAGACCGAACCATACCAGACCAGACCGAACCAGACCAGACCAGACCGAACCAGACCAGACAAGACCAGAACCAGACCGAACCAGACCAGACCAGAACCAGACCAGACCAAACCAGACCAGACCAGAACAGAACCAGACCAAACCAGACCAGACCAGACCGAACCAGACCGAACCAGACCGAACCAGACCAGACCAGACCAGACCGAACCAGACCAACCAGACCAGAACAGACCAGACAGAACCAGACCAGACCGAACCAGACCAGACCGAACCAGACCAGACCAGATCAGAACCAGACCAGACAAGACCAGAACCAGACCGAACCAAACCGAACCAGACCGAACCAGACCAGACCAGATCCAGACAGAACCAGACCAGACCAGACCGAACCAGACCAGAACAGACCGAACCAGACCGAACCAGACCAGACCAGAACAGACCAGACCAGACCGAACCAGACCAGACCTGACCAGAACCAGACCAGACCAGACCGAACCAGACCAGACCAGACCGAACCAGACCAGACCAGACCAGACCAGAACCAGACCGAACCAGACCATACCAGAACCAGAACCAGACCAGACCAGACCAGACCAGACCGAACCAGACCAGACCTGACCAGACCAGAACCAGACCAGACCAGACCGAACCAGACCAGACCAGACCGAACCAGACCGAACCAGACCAGACCAGACTGAACCAGACCAGACCAGACCGAACCAGACCATACCAGACCAGACCGAACCAGACCAGACCAGAACCAGACCAGACCAGACCGAACCAGACCAGACCAGACCAGACCAGACCGAACCAGACCAGAACCAGACCAGACCAGACCGAACCAGACCAGACCAGACCGAACCAGACCAGACCAGACCAGACCAGACCGAACCAGACCAGACCAGAACAGACCAGAACCAGACCAGAACCAGACCAGACCAGACCAGACCGAACCAGACCAGACCGAACCAGACCGAACCAGACCAGACCGAACCAGACCAGACCGAACCAGACCAGACCGAACCAGACCAGACCGAACCAGACCAGACCGAACCAGACCAGACCAGAACCAGAACCAGACCGAACCAGACCAGACCAGACCGAACAAGACCAGACCAGACCAGAACCAGAACGAACCAGACCGAACCAGACCGAACCAGACCAGACCGAACCAGACCAGACCAGAACCAGACCAGACCGAACCAGACCAGACCGAACCAGACCAGACCAGAACCAGAACCAGACCGAACCAGACCAGACCAGACCGAACAAGACCAGACCAGACCAGAACCAGAACGAACCAGACCGAACCAGACCAAACCAGACCAGACCGAACCAGACCGAACCAGACCGAACCAGACCGAACCAGACCAGACCAGAACCAGAACCAGACCAGACTGAACCAGACCAGACCAGACCTGACCAGACCAGAACCAGACCAGACCGAACCAGACCAGACCGAACCGGACCAGACCGAACCAGACCGAACCAGACCGAACCAGACCAGACCGAACCAGACCGAACCAGACCGAACCAAACCAGACCAGACCAGACCAGACCAGACAGAACCAGACCGAAACAGACCGAACACGACCAGACCGAACCAGACCAGACCAGACCGAACCAGACCGAACCAGACCGAACCAGACCAGACCAGACAGAACCAGACCGAAACAGACCGAACCAGACCAGACCGAACCAGACCAGACCAGAACGAACCAGACCGAACCAGACCAGACCAGACCAGACCGAACCAGACCGAACCAGACCGAACCAGACCGAACCAGACCGAACCAGACCAGACCAGACAGAACCAGACCGAAACAGACCGAACCAGACCAGACCGAACCAGACCAGACCAGAACGAACCAGACCAGACCGAACCAGACCGAACCAGACCGATCCAGACCGAACCAGACCAGACCAGACCAGACCAGACCGAACCAGACCAGACCAGACCTGACCAGAACCAGACCAGACCGAACCAGACCAGACCAGACCGAACCAGACCAGACCAGACCAGACCGAACCAGAACCAGACCAGAACCAGACTGAACCTGACCAGACCAGACCAGACCAGACCCGAACCAGACCGAACCAGACCGAACACGACCAGACCAGACCGAACCAGACCAGACAAGACCAGAACCAGACTGAACCAGACAGAACCAGACCGAACCAGACCAGACCAGAACCAGACCGAACCAGACCAGACCAGACCGAACCAGACCGAACCATACCGAACCAGACCAGACAAGAACCAGACCGAACCAGACCAGACCAGAACCAGAACGAGACCAGACCAGACCGAACCAGACCAGACCAGACCTGACCAGACCAGAACCAGACCAGAACAGACCGAACCAGACCAGACCAGACCGAACCAGACCAGACCAAACCAGACCGAACCAGACCGAACCAGACCAGACCAGACCAGACCCGAACCAGACCGAACCATACCAGACCAGACCGAACCAGACCAGACCAGACCAGACCAGACCCGAACCAGACCGAACCATACCAGACCAGACCGAACCAGACCAGACCAGACCCGAACCAGAACCAGACCGAACCAGACCAGACCAGACCCGAACCAGACCGAACCATACCAGACCAGACCGAACCAGACCAGACCAGACCCGAACCAGAACCAGACCGAACCAGACCAGACCAGACTGAACCAGACCAGACCAGACCGAACCAGACCGAACCAGACCAGACCAGACCGAACCAGACCAGACCAGACCCGAACCAGACCAGACCGAACCAGACCAGACCAGACCGAACCGGACCAGACCAGACCGAACCAGACCAGACCAGACCAGACCGAACCAGACCAGACCAGAACCAGACCAGACCAGACCGAACCAGACCAGACCAGACCAGACCGAACCAGACCAGACCAGAACCAGACCAGACCAGACCGAACCAGACCAGACCAGACCGAACCAGACCAGACCAGACCAGACCAGACCAGACCGAACCAGACCAGACCAGAACAGACCAGAACCAGACCAGAACCAGACCAGACCAGACCAGACCGAACCAGACCAGACCGTACCAGACCGAACCAGACCAGACCGAACCAGACCAGACCGAACCAGACCAGACCGAACCAGACCAGACCGAACCAGACCAGACCGAACCAGACCAGACCAGAACCAGACCAGACCGAACCAGACCAGACCGAACCAGACCAGACCAGAACCAGAACCAGACCGAACCAGACCAGACCAGACCGAACAAGACCAGACCAGAACCAGAACCAGACCGAACCAGACCAGACCAGACCGAACAAGACCAGACCAGACCAGAACCAGAACGAACCAGACCGAACCAGACCAAACCAGACCAGACCGAACCAGACCGAACCAGACCGAACCAGACCGAACCAGACCAGACCAGAACCAGAACCAGACCAGACTGAACCAGACCAGACCAGACCGAACAAGACCAGACCAGACCAGAACCAGAACGAACCAGACCGAAACAGACCGAACACGACCAGACCGAACCAGACCAGACCAGACCGAACCAGACCGAACCAGACCGAACCAGACCAGACCAGACAGAACCAGACCGAAACAGACCGAACCAGACC
This sequence comes from Oncorhynchus mykiss, assembly GCF_013265735.2. Classification (NCBI taxonomy): domain Eukaryota; kingdom Metazoa; phylum Chordata; class Actinopteri; order Salmoniformes; family Salmonidae; genus Oncorhynchus; species Oncorhynchus mykiss. The sequence continues at coordinate 11,624 of NW_023493845.1, read as the reverse complement.
AGACCGAACCAGACCAGACCAGAACGAACCAGACCGAACCAGACCAGACCAGACCAGACCGAACCAGACCGAACCAGATCGAACCAGACCGAACCAGACCGAACCAGACCAGACCAGACAGAACCAGACCGAACCAGACCAGACCAGACCAGACCGAACCAGACCGAACCAGACCGAACCAGACCAAACCAGACCAGACCGAACCAGAACCAGACCAGAACCAGACTGAACCTGACCAGACCAGACCAGACCGAACCAGACCGAACCAGACCAGACCAGAACCAGAACCAGACCAGACTGAACCAGACCAGACCAGACCTGACCAGACCAGACCGAACCGGACCAGACCGAACCAGACCGAACCAGACCGAACCAGACCAGACCAGACCAGACCGAACCAGACCGAACCAGACCGAACCAGACCGAACCAGACCAGACCAGACCAGACCAGACCGAACCAGACCAGACCAGACCTGACCAGAACCAGACCGAACCAGACCAGACCAGACCGAACCAGACCGAACCATACCGAACCAGACCAGACAAGAACCAGACCGAACCAGACCAGACCAGAACCAGAACGAGACCAGACCAGACCGAACCAGACCAGACCAGACCTGACCAGACCAGAACCAGACCAGAACAGACCGAACCAGACCAGACCAGACCGAACCAGACCAGACCAAACCAGACCGAACCAGACCGAACCAGACCAGACCAGACCAGACCCGAACCAGACCGAACCATACCAGACCAGACCGAACCAGACCAGACCAGACCAGACCAGACCCGAACCAGACCGAACCATACCAGACCAGACCGAACCAGACCAGACCAGACCCGAACCAGAACCAGACCGAACCAGACCAGACCAGACCCGAACCAGACCGAACCATACCAGACCAGACCGAACCAGACCAGACCAGACCCGAACCAGAACCAGACCGAACCAGACCAGACCAGACTGAACCAGACCAGACCAGACCAGACCAGACCGAACCAGACCGAACCAGACCAGACCAGACCGAACCAGACCAGACCAGACCCGAACCAGACCAGACCGAACCAGACCAGACCAGACCGAACCGGACCAGACCAGACCGAACCAGACCAGACCAGACCAGACCGAACCAGACCAGACCAGAACCAGACCAGACCAGACCGAACCAGACCAGACCAGACCAGACCGAACCAGACCAGACCAGAACCAGACCAGACCAGACCGAACCAGACCAGACCAGACCGAACCAGACCAGACCAGACCAGACCGAACCAGACCAGACCAGAACAGACCAGAACCAGACCAGAACCAGACCAGACCAGACCAGACCGAACCAGACCAGACCGTACCAGACCGAACCAGACCAGACCGAACCAGACCAGACCGAACCAGACCAGACCGAACCAGACCAGACCGAACCAGACCAGACCGAACCAGACCAGACCAGAACCAGACCAGACCGAACCAGACCAGACCGAACCAGACCAGACCAGAACCAGAACCAGACCGAACCAGACCAGACCAGACCGAACAAGACCAGACCAGAACCAGAACCAGACCAGACCAGACCGAACAAGACCAGACCAGACCAGAACCAGAACGAACCAGACCGAACCAGACCAAACCAGACCAGACCGAACCAGACCGAACCAGACCGAACCAGACCGAACCAGACCAGACCAGAACCAGAACCAGACCAGACTGAACCAGACCAGACCAGACCGAACAAGACCAGACCAGACCAGAACCAGAACGAACCAGACCGAACCAGACCGAACCAAACCAGACCAGACCAGACCAGACCAGACAGAACCAGACCGAAACAGACCGAAAACGACCAGACCGAACCAGACCAGACCAGACCGAACCAGACCGAACCAGACCGAACCAGACCAGACCAGACAGAACCAGACCGAAACAGACCGAACCAGACCAGACCGAACCAGACCAGACCAGAACGAACCAGACCGAACCAGACCAGACCAGACCAGACCGAACCAGACCGAACCAGATCGAACCAGACCGAACCAGACCGAACCAGACCAGACCAGACAGAACCAGACCGAACCAGACCAGACCAGACCAGACCGAACCAGACCGAACCAGACCGAACCAGACCAAACCAGACCAGACCGAACCAGAACCAGACCAGAACCAGACTGAACCTGACCAGACCAGACCAGACCGAACCAGACCGAACCAGACCAGACCAGAACCAGAACCAGACCAGACTGAACCAGACCAGACCAGACCTGACCAGACCAGACCGAACCGGACCAGACCGAACCAGACCGAACCAGACCGAACCAGACCAGACCAGACCAGACCGAACCAGACCGAACCAGACCGAACCAGACCGAACCAGACCAGACCAGACCAGACCAGACCGAACCAGACCAGACCAGACCTGACCAGAACCAGACCGAACCAGACCAGACCAGACCGAACCAGACCGAACCATACCGAACCAGACCAGACAAGAACCAGACCGAACCAGACCAGACCAGAACCAGAACGAGACCAGACCAGACCGAACCAGACCAGACCAGACCTGACCAGACCAGAACCAGACCAGAACAGACCGAACCAGACCAGACCAGACCGAACCAGACCAGACCAAACCAGACCGAACCAGACCGAACCAGACCAGACCAGACCAGACCCGAACCAGACCGAACCATACCAGACCAGACCGAACCAGACCAGACCAGACCAGACCAGACCCGAACCAGACCGAACCATACCAGACCAGACCGAACCAGACCAGACCAGACCCGAACCAGAACCAGACCGAACCAGACCAGACCAGACCCGAACCAGACCGAACCATACCAGACCAGACCGAACCAGACCAGACCAGACCCGAACCAGAACCAGACCGAACCAGACCAGACCAGACTGAACCAGACCAGACCAGACCAGACCAGACCGAACCAGACCGAACCAGACCAGACCAGACCGAACCAGACCAGACCAGACCCGAACCAGACCAGACCGAACCAGACCAGACCAGACCGAACCGGACCAGACCAGACCGAACCAGACCAGACCAGACCAGACCGAACCAGACCAGACCAGAACCAGACCAGACCAGACCGAACCAGACCAGACCAGACCAGACCGAACCAGACCAGACCAGAACCAGACCAGACCAGACCGAACCAGACCAGACCAGACCGAACCAGACCAGACCAGAACAGACCAGAACCAGACCAGAACCAGACCAGACCAGACCAGACCGAACCAGACCAGACCGTACCAGACCGAACCAGACCAGACCGAACCAGACCAGACCGAACCAGACCAGACCGAACCAGACCAGACCGAACCAGACCAGACCGAACCAGACCAGACCAGAACCAGACCAGACCGAACCAGACCAGACCGAACCAGACCAGACCAGAACCAGAACCAGACCGAACCAGACCAGACCAGACTGAACAAGACCAGACCAGAACCAGAACCAGACCGAACCAGACCAGACCAGACCGAACAAGACCAGACCAGACCAGAACCAGAACGAACCAGACCGAACCAGACCAAACCAGACCAGACCGAACCAGACCGAACCAGACCGAACCAGACCGAACCAGACCAGACCAGAACCAGAACCAGACCAGACTGAACCAGACCAGACCAGACCTGACCAGACCAGAACCAGACCAGACCGAACCAGACCAGACCGAACCGGACCAGACCGAACCAGACCGAACCAGACCGAACCAGACCAGACCGAACCAGACCGAACCAGACCGAACCAGACCGAACCAAACCAGACCAGACCAGACCAGACCAGACAGAACCAGACCGAAACAGACCGAACACGACCAGACCGAACCAGACCAGACCAGACCGAACCAGACCGAACCAGACCGAACCAGACCAGACCAGACAGAACCAGACCGAAACAGACCGAAACAGACCAGAACCAGAACCAGAACCAGACCAGAACCAGACTGAACCTGACCAGACCAGACCAGACCGAACCAGACCGAACCAGACCAGACCAGAACCAGAACCAGACCAGACTGAACCAGACCAGACCAGACCTGACCAGACCAGACCGAACCGGACCAGACCGAACCAGACCGAACCAGACCGAACCAGACCGAACCAGACCAGACCAGACCAGACCAGACCGAACCAGACCAGACCAGACCTGACCAGAACCAGACCGAACCAGACCAGACCAGACCGAACCAGACCGAACCATACCGAACCAGACCAGACAAGAACCAGACCGAACCAGACCAGACCAGAACCAGAACGAGACCAGACCAGACCGAACCAGACCAGACCAGACCTGACCAGACCAGAACCAGACCAGAACAGACCGAACCAGACCAGACCAGACCGAACCAGACCAGACCAAACCAGACCGAACCAGACCGAACCAGACCAGACCAGACCAGACCCGAACCAGACCGAACCATACCAGACCAGACCGAACCAGACCAGACCAGACCAGACCAGACCCGAACCAGACCGAACCATACCAGACCAGACCGAACCAGACCAGACCAGACCCGAACCAGAACCAGACCGAACCAGACCAGACCAGACCCGAACCAGACCGAACCATACCAGACCAGACCGAACCAGACCAGACCAGACCCGAACCAGAACCAGACCGAACCAGACCAGACCAGACTGAACCAGACCAGACCAGACCAGACCAGACCGAACCAGACCGAACCAGACCAGACCAGACCGAACCAGACCAGACCAGACCCGAACCAGACCAGACCGAACCAGACCAGACCAGACCGAACCGGACCAGACCAGACCGAACCAGACCAGACCAGACCAGACCGAACCAGACCAGACCAGAACCAGACCAGACCAGACCGAACCAGACCAGACCAGACCAGACCGAACCAGACCAGACCAGAACCAGACCAGACCAGACCGAACCAGACCAGACCAGACCGAACCAGACCAGACCAGACCAGACCAGACCAGACCGAACCAGACCAGACCAGAACAGACCAGAACCAGACCAGAACCAGACCAGACCAGACCGAACCAGACCAGACCGTACCAGACCGAACCAGACCAGACCGAACCAGACCAGACCGAACCAGACCAGACCGAACAAGACCAGACCGAACCAGACCAGACCGAACCAGACCAGACCAGAACCAGACCAGACCGAACCAGACCAGACCGAACCAGACCAGACCAGAACCAGAACCAGACCGAACCAGACCAGACCAGACCGAACAAGACCAGACCAGAACCAGAACCAGACCGAACCAGACCAGACCAGACCGAACAAGACCAGACCAGACCAGAACCAGAACGAACCAGACCGAACCAGACCAAACCAGACCAGACCGAACCAGACCGAACCAGACCGAACCAGACCGAACCAGACCAGACCAGAACCAGAACCAGACCAGACTGAACCAGACCAGACCAGACCTGACCAGACCAGAACCAGACCAGACCGAACCAGACCAGACCGAACCGGACCAGACCGAACCAGACCGAACCAGACCGAACCAGACCGAACCAGACCGAACCAAACCAGACCAGACCAGACCAGACCAGACAGAACCAGACCGAAACAGACCGAACACGACCAGACCGAACCAGACCAGACCAGACCGAACCAGACCGAACCAGACCGAACCAGACCAGACCAGACAGAACCAGACCGAAACAGACCGAAACAGACCAGAACCAGAACCAGACCAGACTGAACCAGACCAGACCAGACCTGACCAGACCAGAACCAGACCAGACCGAACCAGACCAGACCGAACCGGACCAGACCGAACCAGACCGAACCAGACCGAACCAGACCAGACCGAACCAGACCGAACCAGACCGAACCAAACCAGACCAGACCAGACCAGACCAGACAGAACCAGACCGAAACAGACCGAACACGACCAGACCGAACCAGACCAGACCAGACCGAACCAGACCGAACCAGACCGAACCAGACCAGACCAGACAGAACCAGACCGAAACAGACCGAACCAGACCAGACCGAACCAGACCAGACCAGAACGAACCAGACCGAACCAGACCAGACCAGACCAGACCGAACCAGACCGAACCAGATCGATCCAGACCGAACCAGACCGAACCAGACCAGACCAGACAGAACCAGACCGAACCAGACCAGACCAGACCAGACCGAACCAGACCGAACCAGACCGAACCAGACCAAACCAGACCAGACCGAACCAGAACCAGACCAGAACCAGACTGAACCTGACCAGACCAGACCAGACCGAACCAGACCGAACCAGACCAGACCAGAACCAGAACCAGACCAGACTGAACCAGACCAGACCAGACCTGACCAGACCAGACCGAACCGGACCAGACCGAACCAGACCGAACCAGACCGAACCAGACCAGACCAGACCAGACCGAACCAGACCGAACCAGACCGAACCAGACCGAACCAGACCAGACCAGACCAGACCAGACCGAACCAGACCAGACCAGACCTGACCAGAACCAGACCGAACCAGACCAGACCAGACCGAACCAGACCAGACCAGACCGAACCAGACCAGACCAGACCTGACCAGACCAGAACAAGACCAGACCAGACCGAACCAGACCAGACCAGACCAGACCGAACCAGACCGAACCAGACCGAACCAGACCAAACCAGACCAGACCGAACCAGAACCAGACCAGAACCAGACTGAACCTGACCAGACCAGACCAGACCAGACCGAACCAGACCGAACCAGACCAGACCAGACCAGACCAGACCAAACCAGACCAGACCGAACCAGACCAGACCGAACCAGACCAGACCAGACCAGACCAGACCCGAACCAGACCAAACCAGACCAGACCGAACCAGACCAGACCAGAACCAGACTGAACCAGACCAGACCGAACCATACCAGACCAGACCGAACCAGACCAGACCCGAACCAGAACCAGAACCAGACCGAACCAGACTGAACCTGACCAGACCAGACCAGACCAGACCCGAACCAGACCGAACCAGACCGAACACGACCAGACCAGACCGAACCAGACCAGACAAGACCAGAACCAGACTGAACCAGACAGAACCAGACCGAACCAGACCAGACCAGAACCAGACCGAACCAGACCAGACCAGACCGAACCAGACCGAACCATACCGAACCAGACCAGACAAGAACCAGACCGAACCAGACCAGACCAGAACCAGAACGAGACCAGACCAGACCGAACCAGACCAGACCAGACCTGACCAGACCAGAACCAGACCAGAACTGACCGAACCAGACCAGACCAGACCGAACCAGACCAGACCAGACCAAACCAGACCGAACCAGACCGAACCAGACCAGACCAGACCCGAACCAGACCGAACCATACCAGACCAGACCGAACCAGACCAGACCAGACCCGAACCAGAACCAGACCGAACCAGACCAGACCAGACTGAACCAGACCAGACCAGACCAGACCAGACCGAACCAGACCGAACCAGACCAGACCAGACCGAACCAGACCAGACCAGACTCGAACCAGACCAGACCGAACCAGACCAGACCAGACCGAACCAGACCAGACCAGACCGAACCAGACCAGACCAGACCAGACCCGAACCAGACCAAACCAGACCGAACCAGACCAGACCAGACCAGACCCGAACCAGACCAGACCGAACCAGACCAGACCAGACTGAACCAGACCAGAACCAGACCGAACCAGACCAGACCCGAACCAGAACCAGACCAGAACCAGACCGAACCAGACCAGACCGAACCAGACCGAACCAGACCAGACCAGAACCAGACTGAACCAGACCAGACCGAACCATACCAGACCAGACCGAACCAGACCAGACCCGAACCAGTACCAGACCAGAACCAGACCAGACCAGACCAGACCGAACCAGACCAGACCAGACCTGACCAGAACCAGACCAGACCAGACCGAACCAGACCAGACCAGACCAAACCAGACCAGACCAGACCAGACCGAACCAGACCAGACCAGAACCAGAACCAGAACAGACCAGACCAGACCAGACCGAACCAGACCAGACCAGACCTGACCAGACCAGAACCAGACCAGACCAGACCAGACCGAACCAGACCAGACCAGAAGCAGACCAGACCAGACCGAACCAGACCAGACCAGACCGAACCAGACCAGACCAGACCAGACCAGACCAGACCGAACCAGACCAGACCAGAACAGACCAGAACCAGACAAGAACCAGACCAGACCAGACCGAACCAGACCAGACCAGACCGAACCAGACCAGACCAGACCAGACCAGACCGAACCAGACCAGACCAGAACAGACCAGAACCAGACCAGAACCAGACCAGACCAGACCAGACCGAACCAGACCAGACCGAACCAGACCGAACCAGACCAGACCGAACCAGACCAGACCGAACCAGACCAGACCGAACCAGACCAGACCGAACCAGACCAGACCAGAACCAGACCAGACCGAACCAGACCAGACCGAACCAGACCAGACCAGAACCAGAACCAGACCGAACCAGACCAGACCAGAACCAGAACCAGAGCAGACCAGACCGAACAAGACCAGACCAGACCAGAACCAGAACGAACCAGACCGAACCAGAACAAACCAGACCAGACCGAACCAGACCGAACCAGACCGAACCAGACCAGACCAGAACCAGAACCAGACCAGACTGAACCAGACCAGACCAGACCTGACCAGACCAGAACCAGACCAGACCGAACCAGACCAGACCGAACCGGACCAGACCGAACCAGACCGAACCAGACCGAACCAGACCAGACCGAACCAGACCGAACCAGACCGAACCAAACCAGACCAGACCAGACCAGACCAGACAGAACCAGACCGAACCAGACCAGACCAGACAGAACCAGACCGAAACAGACCGAACCAGACCAGACCGAACTAGACCGAACCAGACCGAACCAGACCGAACCAGACCGAACCAGACCAGACCAGACAGAAACAGACCGAAACAGACCGAACCAGACCAGACCGAACCAGACCAGACCAGAACGAACCAGACCAGACCGAACCAGACCAGACCAGACCGAACCAGACCGAACCAGACCGAACCAGACCGAACCAGACCGATCCAGACCGAACCAGACCAGACCAGACCAGACCAGACCGAACCAGACCAGACCAGACCTGACCAGAACCAGACCGAACCAGACCAGACCAGACCGAACCAGACCAGACCAGACCGAACCAGACCAGACCAGACCTGACCAGACCAGAACCAGACCAGACCAGACCGAACCAGACCAGACCAGACCAGACCGAACCAGACCGAACCAGACCGAACCAGACCAAACCAGACCAGACCGAACCAGAACCAGACCAGAACCAGACTGAACCTGACCAGACCAGACCAGACCAGACCGAACCAGACTGAACCAGACCAGACCAGACCAGACCAAACCAGACCAGACCGAACCAGACCAGACCGAACCAGACCAGACCAGACCAGACCAGACCCGAACCAGACCAAACCAGACCAGACCGAACCAGATCAGAGCAGAACCAGACTGAACCAGACCAGACCGAACCATACCAGACCAGACCGAACCAGACCAGACCCGAACCAGAACCAGAACCAGACCGAACCAGACCAGACCGAACCAGACCGAACCAGACCAGACCAGAACCAGACTGAACCAGACCAGACCAGACCGAACCAGACCGAACCAGACCAGACCAGAACCAGAACCAGACCGAACAAGACCAAACCAGACCAGACCAGACCGAACCAGACCGAACCAGACCGAACCAGACCAGACCAGACCAGACCGAACCATACCAGACCAGACCAGAACAGACCAGACAGAACCAGACCAGACCGAACCAGACCAGACCAGATCAGAACCAGACCAGACAAGACCAGAACCAGACCGAACCAAACCGAATCAGACCGAACCAGACCAGACCAGATCCAGACCGAACCAGACCAGACCAGACCGAACCAGACCAGAACAGACCGAACCAGACCGAACCAGACCAGACCAGAACAGACCGAACCAGACCGAACCAGACCGATCCAGACCAGACCAGACCAGACCAGACCGAACCAGACCAGACCAGACCTGACCAGAACCAGACCAGACCAGACCGAACCAGACCAGACCAGACCGAACCAGACCAGACCAGACCAGACCAGACCCGAACCAGACCAAACCAGACCAGACCAGAACCAGAACCAGACCAGACCAGACCAGACCAGACCGAACCAGACCAGACCAGACCTGAGCAGACCAGAACCAGACCAGACCAGACCGAACCAGACCAGACCAGACCAGACCGAACCAGACTGAACCAGACCGAACCAGACCAAACCAGACCAGACCAGACTGAACCAGACCAGACCAGACCGAACCAGACCAGACCAGACCAGACCGAACCAGACCAGACCAGAACCAGACCAGACCAGACCGAACCAGACCAGACCAGACCAGACCGAACCACACCAGACCAGAACCAGACCAGACCAGACCGAACCAGACCAGACCAGACCGAACCAGACCAGAACCAGACCAGAACTGACCGAACCAGACCAGACCAGACCGAACCAGACCAGACCAGACCAAACCAGACCAAACCAGACCGAACCAGACCAGACCAGACCAGACCCGAACCAGACCGAACCATACCAGACCAGACCGAACCAGACCAGACCAGACCCGAACCAGAACCAGACCGAACCAGACCAGACCAGACTGAACCAGACCAGACCAGACCAGACCAGACCGAACCAGACCGAACCAGACCAGACCAGACCGAACCAGACCAGACCAGACTCGAACCAGACCAGACCGAACCAGACCAGACCAGACCGAACCAGACCAGACCAGACCGAACCAGACCAGACCAGACCAGACCCGAACCAGACCAAACCAGACCGAACCAGACCAGACCAGACCAGACCCGAACCAGACCAGACCGAACCAGACCAGACCAGACTGAACCAGACCAGAACCAGACCGAACCAGACCAGACCCGAACCAGAACCAGACCAGAACCAGACCGAACCAGACCAGACCGAACCAGACCGAACCAGACCAGACCAGAACCAGACTGAACCAGACCAGACCGAACCATACCAGACCAGACCGAACCAGAACAGACCCGAACCAGTACCAGACCAGAACCAGACCAGACCAGACCAGACCGAACCAGACCAGACCAGACCTGACCAGAACCAGACCAGACCAGACCGAACCAGACCAGACCAGACCAAACCAGACCAGACCAGACCAGACCGAACCAGACCAGACCAGAACCAGAACCAGAACAGACCAGACCAGACCAGACCGAACCAGACCAGACCAGACCTGACCAGACCAGAACCAGACCAGACCAGACCAGACCGAACCAGACCAGACCAGACCAGAAGCAGACCAGACCAGACCGAACCAGACCAGACCAGACCGAACCAGACCAGACCAGACCAGACCAGACCAGACCGAACCAGACCAGACCAGAACAGACCAGAACCAGACCAGAACCAGACCAGACCAGACCGAACCAGACCAGACCAGACCGAACCAGACCAGACCAGACCAGACCAGACCAGACCGAACCAGACCAGAACAGACCAGAACCAGACCAGAACCAGACCAGACCAGACCAGACCGAACCAGACCA